>NW_026732778.1:0-165000 GCF_028476545.2 Physella acuta
CACTGGCACATATATTATCTTTGTTGTTTTTTATTTTTTATTTTTTTGGCATATAGATTTAGAAACTAAAAGATATAATTCAATCACAAATAGAGAAAATGATTTGTATAATAAGCAAAGCAATTTTTAAAGAAAAGTCTGCTTTCTGTATTTAAAGTTATAGTAGAAATTAGATTAGAAATTTTAAAAAATGTGTAATAATTTGATAAAAATATTTACACTAATTATTTATCTAGTTAATTATTAAATAAAAGTGCTGTTATAATAAGGTACGTACTATTTCCTACCGTTTTCTGCAAATATTAGCAAAAAATTATAGGTTGTTTCCCTTCTAATTAAAAAAATAAATCTACGTTCAAGGGAGGTAATATGAATTTTAATTATTTATGCTAACCCCCTTAAAATGTTTCAACCTGCTCAGGGCTTTTTTTGCAAGCTTTTATTTAACTTGCTTTCTCTGTTTGTCTGTTGTGCTTTTGTCTGTCGTCCGTCATGAATCGAAATTGTCGAGCGAAATTTCGAGCACTTCTAACCGACCGATTCATTTCAAACTTGGCACGGGCACGTGGGTTAAGACCGGATGATACATGCAATCAAATTTGGTTTAATTGGATACCTAATTATTTTTTTAATGAATTAATTACAATTTTCGAACTCGGGACTTTTCGGTCTAGCAGTCTAGCAGACTCGAGTTTTGCCGACTCAACCACCCCCGTCGCGTCCTTTTTTTCTTCCGGTGAAGGAGTTTTTTTTCTCTGGGGGGAGGGGGGCACACTCTATATTTTCGGGAGGCGGACTACATTTTTCAGTGGGGGGGGGGGGGGGGGGGTGCTGACACTGGTAAAAGTATATATTTTCTATATAAATCCATTTCGTTGGGGGGGGGGTGTGGTGGTAGACATTGTTCGGGAGTGGTGGGGGGGGGGGGGGGGGGGGGGGCGAGACGCCTGGAAGAAATTCTGTATTGTAAAAGAAAGGGAAACTGACTCTTAGGTCATGTTTGCATTTGGAAGAAGCCTCAGTACGGTTATCCAAGTCCCCACAGTCACGTGGTGGATGGTGTTGGAGGTTCAACACCAATGTAGGCGGACGGCAACCTACCACACCGGAACTCATGCGGGCAGGAGACTCGCCTCGTTGTCTCTCTATCTCTACATCTCATCAATGACAGACAATACATTCGCCTTCAAGATAAGGTCAATCAGCTGATCATGTTTCAACTAGAACTCATATTATACAACCTGTTTTTTTTAGCGCAATTTCCATACGGACAACTGCGATTATTAACTCGTCAAGGATGGATGTGTGTCCCGATGTGTGTCCGCAGCTTTAAGGTCGTATCTCCTCCTCAACGAAAGCAATATCGAGGACTAGTTCCAAAGCAAATATGTTAAGCAAGTTCCAAGGATGATTGTGGGCCAAAAAAAATTCCCAGAATTCCTTCCTGGATTTACCGGAAAAGCCAAAATACCTCGAAAAAATGCAGTTTTGGCCCATATCTCGGCAACCAGACCACTTAGCGACTTGAAACATTTACCAATCGATTCCTGACATAATTTAGAACAATATTGCCGAAGAAAGTTTTTAAAAATATCCTTTCGTTCGGTCACAAAAAAATTAATTAAGGAAATTGCGCTTAAATTGTCACTAGACTTTTTATTAACTTGTTTTTCTAGTTCAAGTTTCTATGAACATTTTTTATTACATTTTAATAGCATTTAACTATTTGTTTTTATAGATATCAATGCACACTAAGCTTGCCCTGATGTATGCCTGTTTATGCAAATCTTGTAACACAACTTTGGCCGACTTTTGATGCAGCCTTTTCCCATATACATACGTCTCCGAAGACAAGATAAGAATATTTAATTTCAATCTAATTAGATGTAAAAAAAAAAAGTATCCATTTAAAATTAACATTGTGTTACAAGGTTTGCCACTAACGGACATATATTGTGAACTAAGTAAAGCTTATAAACATTTTAACAAACCTGCTTTCTTAATTAAGTTAAAGCATAAACTTCTCAAGAAATTTCTTTTTAGTGACCAATGCTTTTACTAAAGAAAGCAAGTTTTTTTTAAATTGATAGAACATTTAAAAGCTTAAAAAATAATCTAATTTTTTTTCTAACTCAAAGAAACCAATATATATATTTATAAAAATGTTTTTGTTTTACAATGTTGTCCATAGTTCAGGAAAGTAGAGTTCATTTGTATTTGTATGACATCGGGATAGTATGGCCGTCCACTATCCACGGCCATTTTTCCTTTTACAGACTTGACTCTATATAAGGGAGAGATGACCTTTGACCTATGGACTAGTGACCGAGAACCGCAACTGTGATTTTCGAGTTAGTAATCCCCCCCCCCCAAAGTCTACCGCCCTCCCCCCCCCCCCCCCCCCCCCGAACAAGATGGAATTTATATAGTAAACATATAATTTTACTAGTGTCCGCCCCCCCTCCAAAAATGTTGACCGCCCCCCCCCCCCCCCCCCCGAAAATATCAAGTGCCCCCCCCCCCCCGGAAAATATAGCCTGGAAGAAAACACTGCGCTCTACAGCTTGACCACACCGTTCCGTACCTTCATGATGTAAAGTCATGACTCTCCTTGTTTTATTTTTAGTTTGTGCGTTAGTGTGGTTTAGTATGAGCGCGAATAACACGTAAATCTCATGTCTTCAGTACCAAGACGTCAGTCTAAGTAAATAGTGGAAAGTCGACCCCTACTACACACTTACTTCACATAAATTTGGTCACAAAGATTGGTAAACTATATTTCACTTTTTTATATCCCAGGTTTAAATGTTTAAATGGTCACTGAAATTTTACAAAATTTTCATCGTTGACTTCTAAATCTTACATAAATATATACTGTCTTTCCTGTGAAATATATAGTTTTTCTTGAAAAAATGTATGCAAGTATTCTATTAAAACATTTTTTTCTATGAAATGATTTCCATTACTCATATTGAAAATACACCATTATTTGTGTCAGTTACATCCTATTCTTTCTCTGAAATGTAATTTCCTGTGAAAAGTATATATTTCTTATTGATTGTTACTCACAAACTTACATAGCCTGTATGCGTTTCTGTTTGTATTTGTCAGTAATATCAGAGATAACTTAAAGAAAAATAAAATACCAATACAAGTAATAATAAACTATCAAGGGGATCGATTTGAAACACTAGGGAAGTAGTAACTCTTTCGAACCTCGTGGTCCATGGGGCAGATGCAGTAGAGTTAATCTGTTTCTGTGAGTTATTGTGTGAATAGACAGTGTGGTCAGCCCGCTTTTACTTTCTCTAGCGAGTTTCAGGTGCCCATCAAAGCTGGCTGGACTCAAGAGTCTCAATACAGACTCGAGCTAAAGGGATCCGAACTAGTGTTAGCAGCCGTGTGTTCTTCTACCCGACCACGCCATCCCAGAAAGACTAGATGGGTCCTAATTTAAAAAAAAAATATCACATACACTTTTTCAACCTACGTCTTCTTCTGCGTTCTTAATTGAATTTATGTTGGAGGATTTAAACAACAAGTCATTCCAACTTCGTGGATGAACTGGACTGTGTGCTAGAGTTTCTTCCAGGCATCTATTCGGGGGAATCCCCCCCCCACCCCCGCCCGAACGAAAAACGAATTTATATAGAAAATACATACTTTTAACAGTGTCCGCCCCCCCCCTCCGTCCAGGAAATTTTAGTCTGCCCATCCCCCCGAAAACTATCAGGTGTCCCCCCCCCCTCCCCGGAGAAAAAAAGTCTGGAAGAAACACATGATGTGGGCTTCAGACCTGCGGGTGCCCCATACATTTTTACATTTTTTCCGTAAGTGGGGTGTATAGTCGCCAGTGTTACCTTCAAACTCATTTGTTTATTTTTTAGGAACAAAATATTTTGTCTGTAGGTGCTGGCGAACTTTGAACTCATGGTGACGTAGATGAAAAAGTTGGACGAGGCGTTCAGCTGGTACAAAACAAATATAAACGCTCTGCAGAAGGTAGTAGATGTTCCCTGACGAGAGTATGGTGATGTTGGCGTACATCAGACACATGTAGATGATCGCCGTCGCAAGTAGGCGGTCAAGGTCACCAGACAGACGGCCAGGGAGCATCTTGGCGACCTTGACGTCTTTGATTTTCTTGGCGTCTGATGTGGACGGTGTGGGCTTTGACCAACTTGGGGTCGACGGAGACAAGTTTGACCAAGATGGCGACGGAGCAGACGAGGATGACGATTAATGGAAAAGACGAGAAACAAATTGTTGATGAAAATTCTGGTAAACACGTTAAAGGTGTCGAAATTGTTGAGGTAGAACTGACTGTAGGTTAGTTTACTGATAGTTGTGTTGAAGGTGGCGTCGTATACCCATTGGTAGCTCATCCCGCGCGAACAACGGCGCGAGTAGAGTTAGCGTGTAGAGGTAGATGAAGAGAATCGTCCATTTTAACGCGAGACGGCGTAAAAATGCGAGACACGCGTAAAGGAAGAAACACGGCCGTGAATCATCTCCCACGGCGATGGCGGTCACGTGACAGATGCTGAGAGAGATGCAGATGTCGACGAGGTTGGAGATGTAAGCTGTAGAGAACGTGGCGAAAGGTCACGGCCGTGGGTGAGTCGAATTGGGAAATCACGCACTGGAGGCGCCGGAAGAGGTTGGAGGAGGGAACAGAGGAGGTCGCTGACGGAGAGGGAGGTGAGTAAAATGTTCGTCGTCTGCTTGAA
This sequence comes from Physella acuta, assembly GCF_028476545.2. Lineage (NCBI taxonomy): Eukaryota > Metazoa > Mollusca > Gastropoda > Physidae > Physella > Physella acuta. The sequence goes on from NW_026732778.1 coordinate 4,731, forward strand.
GCCGTGCTGGGACAGGACGAGGATGTTGATGAGGTTCCCCACGATCCCCAGGAGGGAGAGAGCCTGCAGGGTGATGCAGTTGAGGAGGATGTCCAGCGTTGAGAACAGGCTGTTGTCGCCGGCGTCGGTGGGTAGACTGACCTTGCTTGAGGCGGTCGTGTTTCGTAGATCGCTTGCGTTGGCCCATCTAATGTAATCGTGCATAATTAACGATACATTGTTGAGCTCGGTAGTCTGGTTGTTATCCATATTTAGAGCTGTTAAAAAATGCAGTAATTTTTTATCCTTATTAAAACTATTGAAGAAATTTCACTAATATAACAAAGACTTTCCTGAAAATGATTGTATTATGGTGAAAGAATTGAAGTTACAAGCTCCTCTAAGCTGATGATGCTATGTCAGAAATGAATGCAGACGATTCTTTCTGTGGAGTCTTCAGGCCAGGGATTGTTGAGAGAAAACCAGAAGTCACTCTAGACTTGTGACTGGAGAGCACTAGACCTGGCTTGACTTACATTTATGACTTAGACGTATGACATATACAATGTATATGTTGTGCATTGTTTTAGGACTGCTCTACGAATTCGAGTTTCCATTTCGCAGTTTTTGTTTCATTACATACTATCACAGTGCATGGCCGCCGTAGGGCTTAGACATTTAAAAAAAAATCTAACTTGAGTTGGTTAAAACATTTTTTAAAAAACTATTTGTTTTTGTTTATTTGGTGTTTGTATTTGTTCACATGTACACAGCATTAGATTAACTGTGTATTAGTTAAGCCTACGTTGTCTTCAATATCTTCTTTTTGAATTAAGCTACCAGTTATACTTAAGTGAATCTAATTACACATATAATATTTTTATACTAACTTCTGTTTTTTTTTAAATTAATAATTACAGTTAGTAGTATCGTACATACCTAGGACAAATTATATGTTGTTATTTAATTTACTGCAAAATGTCATCTATGTTTAGATGTGAAAGAAAATAACCATACCCTGTAAGAGAAGTGGTTGGAAAAAAATTACAGCAATTATATCAAACGATAGCTCTCTAACCAGCAACCAAGAACAAAAGGTAATAATTATGACGTACAAATTGTTTTAGATTGTAGTTTGATTAAGAAAACAAATAGGTTATTTCATCCAATTACGAAGATTGTGTTTTTATTTAAATTGTTTTAGCAATGATTGCGGGGATATCGATTTTAAAATTTTCCAAATTGGATGGAAATTATTTCTGTCTACATTTCCTTTGATGGATTTATTAAAAAAAAATATTTTACTTGTAGGAATTTTGACGAGCAAGGGACTTCACTCTGTTAAACTAAAACATTTTTAAATTTGTAGACAGCTGTAATTTGTAGAGTGCTGTTAAACAAAAATAAACACTCAACTGGCTTAGCTATATTTCATATGACCCTTATGTTGGTCCTTAGATCTCGCTAGACAATTTAAATTCTGTATCTGCCGGTTAGAATGACAATATTTTTAATATTAAAAAAAAAAAAAAGAACAAAAAATCCTGTGTAGTTCTTCATCTATTGTCAGGGGTGGGCAATAGAGTTTTGGCTCAAGGGCCACTTTGTGGTAGCGGATTATAGCGGAGGGCCGCACTGTTTAAAATGACTGCAATTATTTTAATTTTAAAAATTTTACTCTTGTATAGACAAAACTGAAATAAAACTGACAAACCGGAAAAAGTGCGTATTTTCATTGCCTGCGCATTGTCATGGCCGATCTAATGGAAAAAAATACGAGACGAACTTTTGGTCGCGGGCATGAAGCAAATCTCAGTTCAAGGCGGGGTTTTCTGAATGTCTGGCGGGTCACAAGATACTCCTTTGGCGAGCCGCATGTGGCCCGCGGGCCGACACTTTGCCCACACATGATCTATGTCAAACTCCTTGGCTCTCTCAGTGGCTGTTTTGGTGATTGATGATTAGGGTACTACCACTCATATGCGGATCTACCCTTTTAGGGTGGGGGTGCGCTGGATTATAAAAAAAGGGGGGGTAGAAATGTCGATATCCACCCACCAAAACAAATTTACATTACTAAATACTCAGAACTGAGAAGTGATTGTAACAAATAGGGGGGGGGGGGGCAGAGGCGTAGAGACGGGGGGGGGGGGGGGGTTACATATGTCCCCAGGGGTGCTAAAATAAGCTCAATTTAGCTGCTATTTTGAATTATAAATATTAAAAATTAATGGGGGGGGGGGGGGCGCAAATTGAAAGTTTGTCCCCGGGAGGGTCGCTACGCCTGTGGGGGAGGGTGCGCTTGAAAGAAACACTGGGGGACGACATATTTTCTTCCAGCCCTACGATGGGCACACCCCTCCCCTTGGTCTGTCCATACAATCGAAGAGTTCTTAGTGTAGACTTTATAAGGCCACACGTACCTTGTCATTGAATGGTTGACGTTGTAATCTAGGTTACTCTAATTTGCTAAGTAAAAATAAACACAACACATACAAGTTAAATAAAAACAATCTCACTAAATTTGTTTTTGACATTTTTTAATTTCATATCCATGCCATTGACTAGATATTTTTTTGACATTTGAAAATATTAGCGAATAGTGGCTGACAGTGATACCAAGTACTGAAGCAGATTCTGACTGACGCTGACGCAAGGGAGAGCAGTACAGATAATGGAACTAAGGGGGATCACTTGGTAAATCCCTTTTGAAGAATAGTTTTTTAAATATAAATACATAAACATTTATATTATTTTGTAAATTAAAATAAATAAATATGATTTTTCTCTGTAGGTTTTTTTTAATATGGATACATGATAATCTTTCAAATATACTGTTGAATTATTTACAAAAAAATATTTTATACAATTAAAATACAGCTAAATCAATCAAAGATAATGTTACATAATATACATAACATTTTATTAGTAACTAGGTTAAACACAAAGCTAAACAGATGTAATACTGAGATTGTGCTGGTAGAAATTAACGAGGACCTGGAATGTTTAGATTTGTACAGGTAAGGGGGGAGGGGGGATTGTAACAGGTACATAGTCAGAACAAGTCATCTCAAGTCACAATTAGGTCACATCAAGTCCTTGGAGGTCATTATAAAGTCATGCTAAGTTTTTTAGTCTAATAACATCACATCAAGTCATACAAGGTCATTTTAAGTCACACTGAGTCATTTTAGACTACTTCGTACCAAGTCATATAATTTCATATCATGATAAGCTATATAAAATCATGTTATACAAAACCACATCATATTATGACATTTTAGGGTAATCTAAGTCTAAACAGAAAATAAATTATACACAGAACTTTTTGTTCTGAAACTTATTAAGAAAATTTTATTTTATAAATTTTTTTTTTTCAGTTACTGCTTTAAATTTAAAAATATAAAAAAAAAATCACAAACTATAGCATCTATATTTAATGAATCATAAACAGTAAAATAATATTTTTAAAAATGTATTACCTTAATACATTAAACAGAATGATTGTCCGAGGCTATTAAAAATACCTAAACTAGCTGTTAAAATTTAAACTGTGTTAAAATAAGGCTTCAATGTCAATAAATTAAACAGCTAGTATTTCTACATCATAATTATGGAAATAAAAGTTGATACTTTATGTATAACAATATGTTAAACACATGACCCATAATTAATAAGAGACATTGAACTTCATACAAAGTCAACACACATTTTTATATCTCGCTTGAGACACATAAACAAAAAAAATGTGTCTCAAAAATTTGAGACCCCCAACATTTTCAGACAAGTAACAATAGTAACAGTTTTATTTTCCGTTACTAATTTAACAGTGTGTTATATCAGCAATGAGTTTAGCATGAAGTAACAGTGAGTATTATACATGATAACAATACAGTTAAGATTAAATGCAGGATGGATTAAGATTAAAAAAAAATAATGCACCTAAAATGATCAGAAAACTTGACAGGCATTTAAAATGAAATGGATGCAGGCATTTAACATGTTTAATAATTTAAAAAAAAAATATGAATTAAAACTAGTTATATTTGATAATAATGGATCAAATGGATGTTGAACAAAAATGAAAACATGTAAATAAATTATTGGATTTGTTATTCCTTTTCCTTCAATGCATAAACATTAATTTTTTTTAATGTTAGACAACTCATTTCCAATTGAACAGAAAGTTATCATGAATTATTTCCCTTAGGTAGGTAGCATACCCAATAAGTTACGAAACTGCTGGTACTTAAAATTTCACGAAATCCTTAAATATATTTGAACAGCAGAATATATATATATATATATATATATATATATATATATATATATATATATAAAACTGATATGCCAGTTTGGAAGAAGATATGGTATTTTGGTACATAATCGGTGCAGCCAAACCCTGAAGGTCTTAGTAATAAATAGACACTACTCCGCCCTCCCGCCTTTACATTTTGGTAGCATCATGAAATATTGTAACACTCTAACATAAATCAAGATGAGTCAGACACAAATGTAAAAAAAAAAAAAAAAACATTTTATCTTTAAGAGCAACCACTATAATTTTTTACAATTTTTTAAAGTGTTGTTTACTTTTAAAGAAAAAAACAACTGCGCATGTATACGCCGGAAGTGGCGATGGTGTAGTGCAGACGATGACACTGAGGACAACGGACCCAAGCGCAACAGTGATGACGACGTCACTACTGGTCATGTGACCCACCAGTGCACGCGCGGGAACTGGACTGGTATGTAGACAAAGGGGGGTGGTGGTCGTTAGGTTAACGCAGATTTCGGTCGGTTGGTGTGTTTTCTTTGTTTTACCTAACCCTACCCCCACTCACCCGTTCCTTGACGTTTTTCTATCATAGTATAATAAGCTATTGAATTACTCTCTGACAGGAGCAGTATGAGGCATGAAGCTACACATTTCGGAATTTCGAAAATTAGGCGATTATGATAGTTGAATACAAAGAGATGTACCGTTAGTGTCACAACGCCCCACCCGTGTTGTGTTACTAGTGGGAAGTAGGTCACGGGTTTGGCTTTTTAATTATGATAATTAATTTACCCACAAAAAAGTATCGCTACGGTAGTTTAATTAATTAACACGTACAACTATGTGTACCCTATTTTTAGCTCCGTAAAACTATCGTCATTCTGAGTCTGATTTGAAGGTAGAAAACAAAAGAAAAAATGCGATTAGATCTACATTTTAAAATAAAAAACAAAAACGAAAATGAGTAAGCCTCAGTTTGGGGAGGGGAAAACCCCCGGCTGTAAGATCTAATTTTAGACAATCCACGTGACGGATGAAGAGACAAGTGTGTCTACACGGATAAAAGAACAGGATATTCTGGAATATTCTAGAAATGCGGCTATGATTTACAAGAATGTGTTAAATGCTGTCAAAAATATGGGAGTGTATATTGTATTGTGTGATCTATTTTAAAATTACGGTTATCCTATATATATATATATATATATATATATATATATACATATATATATATACATATATATATATACATATATATATATATATATACATATATATATATACATATATATATATACATATATATACATATATATTTATATATATATATATATATATATATATATACATATATATATATATATATATATATATATATATATATATATATATATATATATATATATATATATATATATGTGTGTGTGTGTGTGTGTATATATATATGATGAAACGTGAGTGTCTTTGTAAACATTCCATATTTTCAAACTTCCTACAAAGGTCAACATCGCTCAAGCAGTCACAAGTGTTGAGCTGCTCAGCCGGAAATGAAACACAAAAGGGGACCAGGCCACGTACTTGTCTAAGCGTTTGTTACTGTCAAGTGGTCACTTCAACTCCATCTTTTGTTGCGCCAGGGTGGGGGATACTGAAAGATAAGCCTAACGCGTGCGTAGTTTACTTTAACAACCCTCCCCCCCCCCTTCTCTCCCACTTTTTCTTGCATTAGCTTGATATTAGTGTAAAGATGAGACGTATATATTTGGAATAACACTTGATTTTTGGACGTTTGAAATTAGCTACAAAAAGGGACAGAGATTAGGATTTGGAAAAAAAAACAACACTGGTAAAGTTTCTACTGTGAATGAGCTACGTTTAACTAAAGAAAGTTGGATCTGAAGCAATTTTTACGATAGAAATAATGCGTGTTACCATTACAGTTTTTTTTTTCATTTTTAAATGATTAAATAATTTTAGGTTAAAGAATATTCAAAACTCTAACACCTCTTTAAAATTATTTTTAAAAATATGAAAACGAATGGGATGGAGCCCTTACTAATCACGAAGATTTAAAAAAAATGATTAAAGATTAGTACAGAGATGGCCTTGAAATAAGGGTGGCCTTGAAATATGGGTGGCCTTGAAATGTGGGTGGCCTTGAAATAGGGGTGGCCTTGAAATGTGGGTAGCCCCCTAGCGAAAAAAGACCGCGACCAGCCCCTGCTGTTTCAGTAAACAAGAGGCCACTTTTTGATGTCTGCCGGTAACTGGACGATACAACAATGAACTCTTCTGTGTCGTGAGATCAGACGAGTCGGATCGTTTCACTCGGCGAAGATGGGCTGAGATGGTGGAGGAATATGCCCTGGGGGGGGGGGGGGGGGGGGGGGTGGGAGGGGGGGAAAGATAGGGCTGAATCAAACTTATCTCAACAAAGGGAAAGCCGACAGTTATCTAAGGCGTTAAGTGGACCTGTTTAACAAACCGTTTTTTGTGTGTTCTTCTCCAGGGTAAAACTTTAAAATTAAATAACCAATTAGCGTCTTTATTGTGATTCGCTTTTTAAACCTGATTGCAAAAACTTAGTTTCTTTTACTCGTATAGGTGGTAAAACGTCGAGATTTGTCTAAATCTCGTTTTTTTTTTTTTTTGAATATGCACAATTGCAATACTTTCTTATATACTCAATGTACCAGAAATCAGAAATACATGCTGATTACAAAGGGTGAAAAGATTATGCCAACTACATGCGATTTTGGGGGTCACGGAAACCCACAAAGACCCACAAAGTAACAATCAGAAATATAACCCATATGATTATCATGAGGTTCATTAGCAGAATATTATGATGATGAACCCAAGCAGGGTCAGTATTCGAATTTTCCAGAAAAAAAAAACAAACCAAACAAAACCAAACAAGTAAAATAACTAAGCCGTCTGCAGACGAATGGGGTTCACTTCCGGTAGTTAAGCACTTTCCTCGCGCTGAAAAACTTGCTCGCTCAGCCCACATGTGGTGGTTGTGGTAATCGAATACAGAACACGGATCCGAGAAGACGATGAATGATTGTGGGATGTGTAGTGACGTGGTTTACACAGTTGTGGTGTATAAACACAGTCGACATGTACGTTGATAATGACCTGCAGATCTTTTTATTATGAGTCCAAATCGGTGCCATTCTGTTTTATGCGTTTTTTTTTTTAAATAACGCATTTGCCATGCAGCAAATCTATCTGCTATTTGCAAACAAAAACGTTGCTTCTGTATACAGCTTGTCCCCAGAAAATAGTGCATCATGGTGCAATACATCCATATCACCCTTCCATACAGGGTGTTGTTGTTTTTCTCTCTCTCGCACCATTTCGGGAATTTCCAATTCAAGTTGCACGAAAATAAAAATCCCTTCATTTTAAAATCATTTTCTTCCTTTCCCAACACGGCGATTTGAAGCTATCGTCAAGCAGGAAATGTGTTTACAAGATCGAACACGAGCATTGACATCCGGTATCCTCGGGGCTCACCTGTCGCAACCCGCATTCTATCGCGGCTTCGCGGAGCCGAGAAATCCCAGCCTCCGTCAAAGAAGAGCACTCCACGTAACAATCCAGGTTCATCTTCGAAGCGGCATACACACCCTCTTTGGTACTGATGAAAACAGGCGGACCTTTGGTCGTGGTGGTTTTGGAGGCGGGTTTGGTCGAGGGGGCCTCGTCTCGGAGGTCGATCTGGGTGCCGACGAGGATGATGGGAGTTTTAGGGCAGTACTTGCGGATTTCGGAGATCCACTTGTCGTGGGCGTCACGGAGTGACTCCGGCATGGCCACGGAGAAGCAGAGGAGGAAGACGTCGCTGTTGACGTAGGAGAGGGCACGGAGGTGGATGTACTCCTCCTGTTGGGGAACAAAGGGAAATAACTGGTGAAACATTTCCGGAATTATTTTTTTTTTCAAACAACGAAATAACGAAACAAAATATATGTTTTGTTTAAAATATAGCAAATGTAAAAAAAAAAAAACTTAAAATTATATCATTTTGACAATACATTTTTAAAAACATTTACATTGATGGCTGTAAATTGTGTGTATAGTCGAATAGGGCCTATATGTGTATGCATGAATGTGATTGTAGGTTCGTGCATGTATATGTGTAGGAAAATGTGTTTATGTATTTGTAAAACAGTGTGTGAATGTATGTATGCATGTGAATGGAGATGTTTGTAAGTATGTATGTGATTGTATGACTGTGCAAGGATGTATGCCTGTGGATGGAGGTGTCCTTTAATTATGTGTGTTGGATTGTGCGTGTATTGGTATGTGTGTATGTATGGGTGTATTTATTTATGTAAATGCACGCGGGCGTATGCATATATGTGCATATACACACTCTTGCATGAACATGTACATAGGCATACATCTGCATATGTACATGTGCATGCAAGAGTGTGTATACAAGTATGTATATGTGTATGCATACGTGTCATGTATGTGTGTATGTGTGTATCAATAATAAACAAACACGACGTACCTGCCCAGCGGTATCAAACAGGCTGATGACGTAGGACTTGCCTCCCATTGATGTCGTCACTGAAAAGAAAAAAAAAAGAATCTAAATAAAGAACAACCGAACACGTGATATCTATTTTTGTAATCAGGAAATGGTTTGTAAATAGGGGAATCTGCTGGGATGCAGGTGTGGAGAGCCTGCTGGTAATTTGCAGTGATGCATGTCAATATATATATATATATATATATATATATATATATATTAAAGGTAATTCTGGATTAGGGATAGGTAACGAAGAGGAGCACCAACCACCCCACTTCCATCTCCTATCGAGACATTTACCCATAACCCCAAGGAGAAAATTTCACCACCCCCTAGAGTGTAAACACGCACTATATTTTGCACTCCCTAACCCCCCTGCCACCTATAGCTATCAAAAATCTTTACTCACTACCCCAAGGCGAAAACTCTCTCCACCCCCCTACAGTGTAAACATACTCCATGTTTTGCACCGCCCCACACCCCCCTCCCACAGTTATCAAAATCTTTACTCAACTACCCCAGGGCGAAATTTTCGTCACCCCTTCAGTTGAAGTGTGAGCGCACGACGTATTTTTCTACCCGACATCCACCCCCCCCCCCACAACCCTGACCCCCACACACCTAACCATATGATGCAACAAGCTTCCTGTGAGACCACCCGCTCCTATCAAATCCCCCCCCCCCCACAATGCACCCCATCGACAGCGACACCTGGAAGAGTTTGTCTTGAGTATCTACAGGTCTCAATTGTTCAAACCCCTCCCCCTTCAAATTACTTCACTTAACCCCACCCAGCACCCCTTCACTAAACCCACCCAGCACCCCTTCATTAAACTCCCTATTTGTCACCCAACCTCTATTTGCCGCCCCACATCCATTATGCCGTACCATCCCCTATTTGCCACCTTAACGATATTAAGCCGGGACATGTGGCATATTTATCAAATTACAAACAATCAATTTTTTTTTCTACATACTGACATTTACTGAACAACAATACGTTTCATCATACTACGCTATTTTTAACAACAAAATCAAGTTGGAATGAAGACTTATATTAAATGCTTAAAATGCTGCGAGTCTTAAGCAGACAAGAATAAAGAAGACTAGACGGTAGAAGAAAAAATACTCCTGCCTTGTATTAATCTCCCCCCCCCCCCCCACACACACACACCTTCCATCCCCCCAACCCACCGTGAGGGAATATTCCCACCAGGGCGCGGCCTCTCACCGCTAGAAGATGTTGAGTGGGAAAGTCCAGAACATATCTCTCTTACAGCAATCCCCGGTGTAACAAAACCTGGGAAGATGGTAACCTCCCCCCACCCCCGTCTACCTTACACCCACCCCACGAATATCACTTCCCCCACTAAAAAAAAACCGCATCGTACACACACATTAAATGTCATCATAGCGGTTTTCCGTTTCCCCACCCTTCCGCCCATACCTTTCTAATCAGTTGTTTAAATCCACATTCAGGTACTGACTGCTTAGTTTAATCCTTACGCCCCCTTTCCTCCCAACACACATGTAAACATGGTAACAATCCAGCCTTTTATACTTTAGTGTGATACTGCGAGACAAGCTTTTCCAACTTAACAGAATGTATATGGTAACCCGAAATCTAAATTGATCATGACTGTCCATAATTAGATTAATCCTAACAACAACAAAAAGTCCACAAATAAAGCAAATAGTAATAGAAACAATACGAAGTTGGACTGTTAACTTAGTTTTAACCCTTACATCTCCTAACGAATGACTTGAACCTGACAACGTTAGCGAGCACTCGTTCTAAGGAACACCCAAACCCCTCAGACGACCCCTTTGACTCAACACCTCATAGTATACTCCTATGATGCAACGCCACATACTCAGGCTTCTCCTCTGCGCTAACACCCCACAGCCTACTCCCCTGGTCTAACACCCCTAGACTCCTACATCACACTGATTCTATTGTCTCATACATTCTTCCACCCCAGCAATCATCCCCCCCTTCCCTCCACCCACCTCCTCAACATGGAAATACTTAATGATAAACACACAACCGTCATGTTACCCCCCCCTCTCCCCACCAATACACCACGGAGAACACCCGACGCACATCTGCTATGTCAGGACACCACGTGGGTCTCTAGCATGCACTCACACGCACGTGCGTTGTGGCGCAGCTGGGTCGTATCACTGTCAAAGTATCATGGTCAGTGTACCACTAACATATTATCATGGTCAGAGTATCACAACCAGAGTATCAGAGAGTGCCATAGTAATAGTATAACTGTCATAGTATCACTGTCAGTGTACCACTAACAGATTATCACAGTCAGGGTATCACTGGCAGAGTATCACCTTCACAGTATCACTATCACAGTATCATGGTCAGATTATCACTGTCAGAGTATCACTGTTAGAGTATCACTATCACAGTATCACTGTCAGAATATCACTGTCAGAGTATCACAACCAGAGTACCCGATAGTATCACTGTCAAAATTACCAGAATACCACTGCCAGAATACTAAGATTCTCGAGTCCGTTACCCATTAGAGCCTCGTAGCTAGTAAACCGATAATATACTTTAGTATGAGGAGGGTGGGGGAGATTCGTAATCTTTGATATATTCTGTTCACCTCATCCTCCCACCCACCCTTCCATTTTATAAAAAAAAAATTAGTTAAAAAAAATTATTAGAAGATAAAAGCACAGGTAGGATGAGGGGCGGTGTATGTTTTAAAGACACCTTAATTATTAAGCTTAACAAGATTAGTGACGAAAAGGTATATTTAAAAATTTAAACAACGTTTTACTGTCACCCCCCCCCCCTCTCCCAATCCCCACCACTACGCACATATAACCATAACGTCACGGTGAGTCGCTTACTAGTTACCTGAAAGTGAACTTCAATTTTAATGACCGAAACTGTATTCCTAGCTCAAATAGAATCTTGTTTCAAGCCTTTTCATTTTCATGTCATGCAAAACTGTATCAACCAAAATCTATGCAGTTAAACGGGGAAAAATGGTTGTGGGGAGGGGGGGGGGGGGAAGTAAAGCATGGCTCGATTCTTGGGTAATGAGTCACAGGGATGGAAAGTGCAGACAGTTAAATAATGGAGGGATGTGTAACGCGATAGTCAGGGGAAGTAACTGGCGGAGTTCTCCGCGATAATTATTTGCCCCACCCGGCTAAGGTTTTTTATTATCGAATCACCGGTTGTAAATTATCGATTTAAAAAAAAAATTCTATATAACCATTTTTCTAAACTTCCAAGCTTTTGTCTTTTAATAAGTATATTTATTTAAATAATATGCAATATAAGAACATATCTTTTAAAAAGCAAATTCTAGCTGTGAAAAAATGAACTCATTCAACACATTTAATTTTCATTTGGATGACTGTTCTTTATAGAAAAGTCTAGTGCCGGTGTAGTATTTTATTCTGCCTATTTTGCTGGTAATGTGTTATAAAGGTGGAGTTACGAGCAAATTCTAACTTCTAAATAGCGCTGAAGACGATCGACAATTTCCCGTTTTTTACTTAAACAGTTAGTTAAATCCCCATTGCACGTAGGCCTAAACATAAATTTAAGACGAGTGTATAAAAAAAAGTTGAATGAAGTCACCACCGACAAAAACGAAACAAACATTTATTTCCTCGTCAACTTGACTTACTTCCCTTTCCGTTTTTTTTCCTTTGTCTAGCCGTGCTGTCGTGATTCCATTTGCCCCTTCCCCTCCCGCCTCGGTTCTAAGCCCATCCCAACAAATGAACATGCATTCTTCTATCCGCGCTGTTCTCTTTACCCTTCTACCACCCCTCCCTCAGACATACTCAAAGATCCACGCCCACTCCCTCCCCATCCCATAAATAAAACTTCTCTTTACTCACCCCTCCCCATATCTGAGCTTAATGTAACTCGCCAAACTTCTCTCAACTCGTACCCCTCCCTCTCGAATCCCCCCACCCACCCCCAAATTAAAAAAAAGTAACTTACACTTTCTATTCTATTTCCCTAACACATGTCCCGCCCCCCCCCCCCCCCCCCACCATTTTCTGTCTCTCTCTCTCTTTCAACAACGACACTAAATCTGTCTATCCCTATAACATCCCCACCGACAACACATTTTCTCTCACCCCAACAATCCAGAAACAGTACTCGTACTCCTCCCACTACTAAACCCCTCTGTCCCAACAACACCTCCCCCCCCTTCCACCGAACACTTTTGATTAAAACGAACGTTTTGTCCTTTGTTATGAATTACAAAAAAAAATTTCCCTGTGAAAATCTCTGCTCACGGGTGACAAAACCGGCTCGTGTTTGTGAGCTCACCAAGTGTAATGAGGTGGGGGTGGTAGGGGGGGGTTGTTTTATTGAATGAGTTGTGTTGGTACTCGTGAGCCGACAGTTCAAACATGGGACGAGGAGGGCGGGGGTGTAGTGAGTAATTTGAATTTGAAAAAAAGATCATCTTCGTCAGACAGATTGAGCTTGACGTTTAACTTTGCTCATTAGTCATAGAACGTCTGTCGGAGTTCTTCGCGAAAACTAAACACTGAGACTATAGAGTATTTTCTTTAATAACTATAACTGTGGGACACACACACACACACACACACACATGTATGTGTGTGTATGTGTATGTGTATGTATATGTATATGTGTAAATGTGACCACGGTTAGTAGATAAGTAATTACGCACTAATTTATGACTTTGCCAAGTCTGAAGACTTCAAAGTCTATTCTGCCCTCCCCTCCCACCCTTCTCACCCACACTTAACAGCCTTAACCCCCCCCCCCCCCCCCCCCCCCCCTTGTACCCACAAGCAAACTGCTTCACCTGATGTTCCACCATAATAAACATCAGAACACTTCCCACGGGTCGTCCCGTGCCATACTAGTAAACCTTTTTTTCTATTTCCCACTACACTAAACAGTACATCCCCCGTCATAAATCTAACCTCCCCACCCCCCGGTCTATCGTGGCACCCACAGCTACTGACTAGCACCCATAACTTCCGTCTGACCCCAACGGGATGAGTTCCTTCCCCTTGAAGATTATCTACGCGCGTTAAACAATGACCGCTTACCGCCCGCTGTGGAGTCTGGGTTACAGCGGCCATCTTAAAGGTGAACGACTGGGTCGAGGTTAAAAATATGAGCTGCGATTTCGTCTGGCGCCCGGGGTTCCAAACAACTCGCGAAATTTTAAAAATAGAATTTAATATTTTAATAACAGTCATTTAGGGATTTTCTGTTTTAATATCAGTCATTTTAGGATTACAGTTGTTTTTTTTTCATGCGCTATGAATGAAATATTTAAGTTTAAATATTTTTTCTTGAAATTAAAATTAGAAGGCGAGATAGGTGTGCTCCGATTACTACAATTAACTGTTCGTGTATAAGCTAGGTATAAAGATGCGTGCAGAATAGAAATAAAAAAAATAAAAAAGAGCACAAAAAAGCAACGACTAAATTTGAACCAAAAAATTTGGTAGGTAAGCATCGAAGTCGGACTTCAACTTAGAGAACTAGCTAACACATGAGAGAGGCTAAAAGTGCTCACTGTCTTCTAAGTCATGGAAATGCGGCGTCTTTAAGAAATCATAATCTGCCGTTGAATTTCTTTAAAGGTTGTCAAGTTTTGTTTATATTTCAATATAGGAATTGTAAACTTCAGAATACATTAAGGCAGTACATGTAAGATACCATTATCGGAGCTCTCGCCTTTTAGTTTTCGGAAAGAGTCGATTGATAATTGTAAATCTCTTTGTCGACTGGATATATCTTATAACAATATATTGTATTTACATGTTAAAGAAAAACCATTGAACTAAAAAAAAAAGTTTTCCCCAAAATTGATTTGAGAGGGTATAAATTACCCCCCCCCCCCCCTAGATCCGCCTGAGCATACCAACGTAGCTATGTACAACGACGAGGCGTTTTGGTTGGTGCGGGTGAAGGGACGGTGTTTAGAAATACCTAAAAAGTGTTTCAATAAAGTAAACTAGGGGGTGAATCAGCGGGACACAATCCCATTCTATGGGTTAGGTCTTCGCCATCCCCCCCCCCCCTCCCTCACACAAGTACACACTGACATGCACACACACACACGCACACAAAAGATGTGTACACGTCATCAACCAATGATTGCACATTTTGGACATTCCTGTCCCCGCGTCTTGGGTGAGAATGAGTGAGGGGGTGGGGGGGGGGGGGGGGGGGAGACGTCACGCGGTGGTGTTTGACTGCACTGGTCGGGGCAGACGACGGATGAGAAGGTCAGGGCAATACTGCCGGTGTAACGGTCCGGTACACCTCGGGCCATGTCAAGGTGAAGAGGTGTCAGGTTCGAGTCAATCTCAGTGGACATGGGGGGGGGGGGGGGGGGGGAGGGGAGTTGTTACGTCACACAGTAGCTCTCCAGAATTCTTCAGTCCATTTCAAGGTGGAGGGGACGTTAAGGTCTAGTAAATGTCAGGGGAGAGGAAAGGTGGAGGGGACGTTAAGGTCTAGTAAATGTCAGGGAAGGGGAAAGGTGGAGGGGACGTTAAGGTCTAGTAAATGTCAGGGAAGGGGAAAGGTGGAGGGGACGTTAAGGTCTAGTAAATGTCAGGGGAGAGGAAAGGTGAAGGGGACGTTAAGGTCTAGTAAATGTCAGGGAAGGGGAAAGGTGAAGGGGACGTTAAGGTCTAGTAAATGTCAGGGAAGGGGGAAGGTGAAGGGGACGTTAAGGTCTAGTAAATGTCAGGGAAGGGGGAAGGTGGAGGGTGTTAGGTAGCGCCGTTAAGGTCCACTAGATCACTGTCCAGGCGAGATGTTAAGTTCGTTTCGATATCATGGGAGTAGAGGGGTGGGGGTATATTAGATAAAGCCACTGCGGTACATCACACCTCCTTGGTCCGTATCAAGGTGAGGGGACGTTTATTTTGTGTCAATGTCTGGCGACGGGGTGGGTGGGGGTGATGAGTAACTAAGGAATTTAAAAAAATTAAAATATATTATTGGTGCTTAAGGGACGGCGTAGTCGAAGAAGTAGAGCGTTCGACTGCTAACCCGAAAGTCTCGAGCTCGAATCCTGGGCTTGAGTCATAAGACGTCCATAAGTCCACGTTAGGGAAAGTAAAATCGGTTGAGCATTGCGCCGCTGACCACACTATCCCTTTAATTCATGCAATCACTGACACGTGTGAGCTTGACATATCTGCCTCACGAATCATAAGTTTAGAAAGGAAATTTTACTTTTATTATCAATTTTTATTTATTTTATTATTTATTTTAAATTTAATCTGCTGCTATCTATAGGTTAGATAAAAAGACGGACTTTTTTTTATGAGAGAGGTCAAAAGCACACATCCTAGCCCTAATTTGTCTAGCTACGCCTCTGGATTTCTACTATATAGTGCAAGGGAAGAAGGCGATAGCGCCGGTGTGGCCAAACAAGTGACATTTCTGCACGCCCGGACACACGATGATGGGGTGAATTCCTTCTGGTCGGAGTTTGTCTGTTCTCTCGGGCGTTCGCCTTGTTAACAATGAGACTTAGGCTTGTGTCGTTACACACGGACAGAACAAAACATATGTGTACATGATTGTACGTAATAAAAAAAATAGAATCTCTTCATTGTGAAACATAGAAAAAACAAAATTAGATGGAAAAACAAACTTTGTGTTATAGTACATGAATAAACCGTAACCTGTATTATAAAACAAGGGCAAAACACAGACTACTCTAATGATCGTCATCATCTATTTCATCAGTTTCAATGACCTCGGTATACAGAAGAAGTATGGTGTGGTCAGGCAACTACCATTCAGGTGGACTTAGGGACGCCCTACAGACTCTAGATCGGGATTCGAACTCGATACTTTCTGATTAGCAGTTAGCAGTCATAAGCTATACTATCCGACCATGCCGTTCCGCTTGTATTATGGTAAATGAACAAAACTGAACTGACTAAACACAGTTTAACAAAGTAGCTATTTTGTTGCAATTTCAGAGGCGTAGCGATCCCTCACGGCGCCCGGGGCGAACTTTCAGTTTGGCGCCCCCTATATATATATATATATATATATATATATATATATATATATATATATATATATATATATATATATATATATATATATATATATGTGTGTGTGTGTGTGTGTGTTTGTGTGTGTGTGTGTGTGTGTGTGTGTGTGTGTGCGACAGTCCGGAAAAAATTAATAAGTACGCTGTATGATTGTCGTTCCTTAAAACTTTACTCAACGCCGATAAAATTACCCTTAGATGCATTATCTTTTAAAAAATGATGATTAGTATTTAATTAGTAATGTCCGAAAAAAATAAAAATTGTAGCGGTGCTAATTCGTTTAGGAAAGTCTTTTTGTGTTTTATCTTTGGAACAGTTTCTGTTATGATATAGTTCATAGTTGGATTATAAGTTTGTTAGATTAAGGTTATAAAATTGACATACAATAGCAATAGTATTGTTCAATTGGAAAACGACATGGGTATTTCATTGACTGGTTGATTGTATAAGGAAACAAGCAAGAGGGAACAAACGGACATAACAGCTCGAAGTTTTGAATTTATCACATGTGCGCTGCCTTCTCGCAAACAGTCAACAACAAATTCAGAACTAATTGTACTGAATGAAGAAGCTGTAATAACTGGTTTAATGATAATAGCTGACGCCCATGAAGTTTAGGAGGAGGCTGGATTATTAGGGTTCGATCTTCATAAAAATCAAGTGAGTTGACGAAGTGTTGCCTACGCCTATGTTCCTTATGAAGACGAAACGAAAAAAAAAAGAAAATCAAAAGAGCTTAGAACAGTGGGTTCCATCTGACCCGAGAGGTTCGGTAATTCAGTCTCAGGGCATCCGCGGAGGTCAAGACACACAGCCGACTCATATGATACACGATCGGATTTTGTCAGTGTGGACGAGACAACCATTAAGAAGGGTTGAGTGGTTGCGCATATGAAACTGGTGGGGTTCGGTACCTCCAAAAAGTTAGGAATCACTGCTTGTAGTGTATTTTGTAGAAGGTGCATGCTTATTTTGTCTACTTTTGGTCGTTTCTTTAGAAAATGTCGACAATAGCAGGCCTATATTACAATTTTAAATTATCAGTTAGGTTGAACAAAGTAAAAATCAATACAATATACTAATTTTCGTCTCTCTTAAAAATTTGGTAAAGAGTGTCGCTTTCCACCACCCGCTCCTACAGACTGCTATTTTACTGATCGAATAGCGATACAAGAATCCGTGATATTTATTTCTCTTTAATGAAAGTGATCCAGGTAAGATGTAATGCAATCAAGTAAAACTATTTGATCTCTCACGATAAAGTTCAGAGAATCGTAAGAATCTTACAAAGAACTAGTCGCGTTATTACTTAGCAAAACTAAGTAGTGAAATAGTACATTAAGTGTTAATACAATTGATTTCTTTTCTTTCTAAGTGTTAAATGAGTTATCTAGTAACCGATCCAGTACAAATCCTGCGATTTTTGTTGGTGAAAAAGCACCCCACCATCTTGGACAAAAAAATGGTAAAGCGGATTTTAAACGTCACTAACTCTTTTTTTTATGTTACACAATCGTGAATTACGCTATAGTTCAATGGGTTTCTTTTCTGAGTGATATCGGTTATTTATTCCTTAACCCGATGTAAATTTTTCCGATTTTAGTCTTCGAAAAAGCGCCCCCACCCCCATCTAGGAAAGCTGGAAAACGGTTTTTCCGGTCACTGTTTTTTAAGGATATACGTTTTACAGTTACACAATCAAGGTAGAAAACAGTTAAATCAGTATGCAAAGGCTCTCAGCCGTTAAATTTCTTTACTTTGACTGTTAATAATTCAAAACTGCAGCTTAAAATGAGCTTTTAAAAAAAATTTCTACCCCATTTGGCGCCCCCCTAGGGTCGGCGCCCGGGGCGGCCGCCCTCCCCGCCCTCCCCTAGCTACGCCTCTGTGCAATTTTGGTGTAATTTTGTAGTAATGTTATAACAGATTTGTAGCAGTTTTGTAGCATTTTTGTAACAAACTTGTAGCAGTTTTGTAGCAATTTTGTAGCATTTGTTTAACACATTTGTATCAGATTTGCTACAATTTAGCAGCAGTTTTGTAGCAATTTTGTAACATATTTGTATCAGATATCTAGTAATTTTATAGCAGTTTTGTAGCAATTTTGCAGGAGTTTTGTAGCAATTTTGCAGGAGTTATGTAGCAGTTTTATAGCAGTTTTGTAGCAATTTTGCAGGAGTTTTGTAGCAATTTTGTAGCAATTTTTCAGGAGTTATGTAGCAATTTTATAACAGTTTTGTTAACAGTTTGTTGGCATCTGTTGTTGTATCTCGGACGTTGGTGGTGCCGTGAGTCAGGGAGTGTAAGAAAACATTGGCATCAAACACAGGGGCAAGGGGGGAGGGGGAGGGAGGAAGTGGAGGGTGGCAAAAAAAAAAATTCTACAGAGGTGCCAAGAATTGCAGAGAAACATGGCAAGAGGTACATCAAAAGAGTAAGGTAAAGGGGGGGGGGGGGGGTGAAAGTAGTAAAACAAGTAGGACCTACATCAGACTATCAGGGTGGGGCGATTATGTGTAGTACAAAATAAAAAGTATATTTTATAAGGATAAGGCGGGTAGGGGTGGGGGTTAGTCGCCATTGGAAGTATTTAATAAGTACATCAAAAGTATAGAGGCGTGTCAAAAAGCATGAAATACCTACTGTGTCAAAATATTACGGAAATGTTTTTTTTTTTAAAGTTGCATACGTTATATTTTGGTTTCCATTATTAACAGACTTGAGTACTGTTCGGAAGTGTCTTGGAAAAGGAAATAAAAATTTGGCATCTTTAAAAAGAAAGACATCAGGGAAAAGATTTCAACGGTAATGAAATATTTTTTTTAAAGCTCTTAGTTTTAACAGGTGAAAAGGTGATTAAGGGTGGGATCGAAATTTTCAAAGTAAAAAAAAAAAAGTGTTGTTTGGTTTTCATTTCGCATCGCTGGCTTTAAGTTAAAAATTTACGGCTTGAAAGTAACATAAATCACCAGGTAGCGTAAGTAAAACAGTTACAGTAATGAGATTGTAAAAAAAAAAATATAGTAAATTGATACGTGGGTTCAGTGGGCTGTGAAGAAAATTTTACACTGATGGTTCGATGTGTTATGTTAATTGATTTTTTTAAAAATCAGAGGCGGATCTGGGGATAGGGGATCATGGGGGGGGGGGGGGGGATGCTCAAACACCACTCACCCTCAACTCTTGTATTACTTATAAAATCCATCCTACCTCTTCACTCTTCACTAACACTCAGCTATACGGTATCATTAAAAGTATAAAATAAATTTACAACTAAAAATAAAACTAAACCTCATTCCGGACCAAGTGTTTTTCTAATCTTTTATTTATCACGATGTTTTTTTTTTCTCGATAAAATTTTCTTGTCGTGGTAGAACGATCTCATTTTATTTTGTTTTTACATTTTTTTTTCATCTCTCCACCTTTGAAGTGGAGCAGTCATACGACTAATTAAAGTCAAGTTGACTGCGGGGTTAGTTTTATCGTTGGTCTGACTTGAGAGTATCGTGGCCAGTGAGGAGATGAGAGTTACAGAGAGAGGTGGTGTTACCAACTAGAGAGGTGGTGTTAAACTAGAGAGGTGGGTGCTACAATACAGGGAGGCAGTGCTACCGACGAGGGGATAATGCTACCAACTTGAGAGGTAGAACTACCATACAGGGAAGCAGTGCCACCAAGCATATAAAAGGTGCTACAATACAGAGCGGTAGTGCTACAGACTAAAGAGGTGGTGCTACCAAGCAGGGAGGTACTGATAGTGCTACAAACATAGGGAACTAGAACTACTAACTAGAGAGTAGTGTTCCTAACAATTGATGAGGGGGGAAATACGAAGAGAGAGAGAGAGAGAGAGAGAGAGAGAGAGAGAGAGAGAGGAACGATGGAGAGTAATACATTTAGAGATCCCAGTGTTCTGATGTACATAAAATAACGCTATTTAAAAAAAAAAAGTATTAACAGGGTTTCAGTCTGAGATAGACTTGGAGGGTTGCTTAATGGGCAAGGTTGATGTAGTTGGCGGTGGAACCACTTACTAGGTGGAACATACCAATCATTCGCACCACACCATCGTTACAAGAGGTGCATGGGCTATTTTTAGCTTCTTTTTTTTTCATAATACGCGGTCTTTGCTTGGACTTAGCTGGACCAAAACGAGGCTATTCACTGCAAAACTAATTTACGTAAAAAAAACTCGGCTTTTGTTATGGTATTTTTGTGTGTAATTTTTAGGGCGGGAATCGATACTTGATATCAATTTAATATCATACCCCTGGCAACAAAGAAACATGCAATAATTCATGCCGTATTACGTTAAACGTGAAATTAATCCCAGTGTTATTTATACTAATCAGAAATATCGTATGGCGCAGGTCTGTCTGGTGTAATCAAGGCTGCACATGGTACGTTGTTGTAGCGGGCTCGGTGTGGAGGAGGAAGTGGCGGCCCTTGAGAGAAGCTGTTGTAATGTGGCGGCTAAAGAGTGGCCTCACCCCCCTAGGGTCAAGAGGTTTTATTCTCTGTACGAATGCGTGAGCTCGTGAATGTTGGAGATTTACATTAAGTTAGATTTACATGATTTACATCAAGTTAGGGAATATGTATTACATAAAGCTAGATTTTAAGGATCTACACCAAGTTAGACTTATATGTTTTAGATAAAGTTAGATTTACATTATTTACATCAAGTTTGATTTAGCCTAGATCAGGGGTCGGCAACCTGCGGCTCGCGAGCCGCATGCGGCTCTTTTGATGTCAAGATGCGGCTCTTCAGCTCCATGCACACATATTAATGATTATTTTAATTTATTTTTTAATAAAAATATTAGTCTGCAATACTCGGTAATTAAAGATAGAGATCTAATAACAAAGTAAAGTTTCTAATTTCGAGCAGAGCTTGCTAAACTACTTTAATATGTTTTGTGCGAAACATGTGTATGTTTTTATATGAACAAATATTATTTTAAATTTTAAGCTATTTATTTAAAATGTAATGCATATTTATAATATATATATATATATATATATATATATATATATATATATATATATATATATATATATATATATATATATATATATATATATATATATATATACCTAATCAAATATCATAATATTGAAATAAAAATGTTTATGGCTCTTTAAAAACTATAAAATGTGGTAAATTGTAACTTTTGGCTCTTCCGTCCCAAAAGGTTGCCGACCCCTGGCCTAGATCTATATGTTTTAGATAAAGTTAGATTTACATTATTTACATCAAGTTTGATTTAGCCTCTATGTTTTAGATAAAGTTAGATTTACATTATTTACATCAAGTTTGATTTAGCCTATATGTTTTAGATAAAGTTAGATTTACATTATTTACATCAAGTTTGATTTAGCCTATATGTTTTAGATAAAGTTAGATTTACATTATTTACATCAAGTTTGATTTAGCCTAGATGTTTTACATCAAGCTAGATTTACATCAAGTTAAATTTATGTTTTACACAAAGTTGGATTTTTATGATGTACATCACGTTTGATTTATGTTTCAGATAAAGTTAGATTTACATCAAGTGAGATTTATATGTTTTAGATAAAGTTAGATTCACATGATTTAGTCACACTTCACATCTTTATGTATGGTGGTGTACATGAGATTACATTTACATATAACGAGACATGTATTCATGTTGTTCTATAATAAATAAAAAACTATGGGGCTGTGCGGCCCTTCACCGATATTATACAATCAGGATTATGTAGCTTTTTATAACGCCCTTGAGCCTACCTAGCTCTAAATGGTACCCAGTATTAGTTGGATAGAATGACGTGCACAAAGCCTTATTTTCTCATTTCTATCTGACAGGAGAAAACTCTACTTCACCAGCTTACAAAATCCAGAAAGTTAGATTTAATTATTTAATTAAAAAACGGGGACAACACCTTGGATTAATTAAGGTGCTAGTTGTGTGATTGTTTATTGAGCTTAGGGAGACCTAATTTAACATGTAGTCACTGCCACTGTATAAAGGTTTCGACTGCTAACCCTGAAAGTCTAGAGTTCAGATCTCGGTCCAGACTTAGAGTTTGCAGCACGTCCCTAAGTCAACCCAGCTCTGGTGGGTACCTGACTAAAGTTAGGGGAGAATGACTGGACATAGTGACCATACATATGGACTCTACTTCATGTCCTACGGATCTTGGGGTCTGAAAGGGGCACTTTACTTACTTAACTTAAATAAAAGTGGATTTTAAAAATAAAAATTACGAAATCAGAACGCAGCAATTTAGGAATCGAAGTAAATACTCAATGAGGGTAAAGTATACGGAGGGATGCTAGATTTACTTAACTCTCCCCAGGATTGGATGTGGAGGGGGGTGAGGGTCACGGAGGCACATGACGTACGTGATGGCAACCAGGTCGAACCCATTGCAGCAGACTATCTTGGTGGACGCCGACTGGGGGGAACCAGCGACTTGGCGACGTACTTGTGTCCGGCGCCAAATTTGGCGACATTCCACTTGGGGGGGGGGGGGGGGGGGATTGGGATTTATTGAAGAGGGGGGGGGGGAGACATCCGGTTGATACCGTTATCAGAATCTGACAAATATTTCAAGTTCATTAGTGCGTTTGAACACTTGTATTTCATTAGACATGGATCCGCGTTGTTTATAAATAGTTTCATGATTTCTAAATAATCTTCGAACGCATTACATGTTTTATTCTTTTTTTTTTTTCGAAAGGAAAACAAAGAAAAAATTTAACTTTGATAATTGAAAAGACGCATATGGTAAATCGAAAGTCTGACTTTAGAAACTGTAACTACGCACAATGATGTTTGTCATTTACACAAGTCATAGTGTTTTCTACCAATTACAGAGTATATAAACGTCATCTGTCATTACTTAGCACATAAAATGTCAAACTGTCATTTAGAGTTTGATTTGTCATTTATTTTTTTCCTAATACGACGTTTCATGGAAATATGAGAAACAACATACGTCAATTACTTTCAGTTTCTTCATACGCCGTCGACATTCGCAAGTTACTCTCAATCAGTAGCCTTATTCTCTAGCTACATTTAGTGCCTACATTTATTGGCTATCGGCTACTTACGTTAGCTACACTCAACATAATCTCTCTTTGTTTTTTGTGTTGTTTTTTTTTTTAACAGCAACCCACGACAAAGCTGAACAGAGCTATTCTTGAAGATGACGTAAAAAAAAAATCACAAATGCATCACACCACACGACGCTAAAGCTGAATGCAGAAATCCTTGGTGGACCAATCGATACCTCCCCCCCCCCCCCCACCGGCGGGGTAACTCCGAGGGTAGTGTGTTGAATGGGTGACGTCTTCAACTCGTAATGACCCGGTCAATAGGGCACTTTTCTGCCCCTTTTCTCTTAATTTTATGCATTTTTTTTTTCAGTCGGTGACACGAACCAATCATTTCGCGTAAAAAATGTTCTAAAAATAAATCCACATCACGAAAGAAATCTGGAATTTCATTCATGTAGTTTTTTGGGGTTTTGTTAATGAACTTTTGACCTTAAGTGTCGAGTGGAGTTTCTAGAAAAGGACAATAGAAGACAGTTCTATTTATAGCCTCAACAAAGAACTAAGAGAACATGTTTTAATTGGGAGTCACGAATTTTAATTTAAGAATAAAACAATGAATGTAAAGACTCTTTAAAGGTCGAAATGACGCATTCGAGGCTAATTCAATGTATTATTATTAACACTAAACCTAGTTTAAATACTAACTTTAGTCCATATTTCAAGTCTAATTTAGTAATTTGTATTAGTATTGCTACACTTAAACTGGTTTTAAACATAACACTAGCCCGTATTATTTTGTTCTAAAATTTTAAAAGTTTATGTTCGGTCTTCCTAATCAACATATTCAAAGAGCTAATATCGCAGAAACCAATACTTTAACTGTACCGTCGACAACGATACTTTAACCATAGTGTTAGAATTAGAAAGTCAGGTTTATGTTTAGTATTAGTGCTAGGTTTAGGATAAGTGCAAGTGGCTTTGGTGTAGTGTAGACTAGGGTTGAAGGAGAAACTCAAAGAGATTAATAATCCCAGAGCCATACACCATATTTAAATCCAAACCTGATCCCTAATATACGATACATAGCAGATATATATAGGCTAAGGGCTATAAGCGTATCAAAGGCTGAAATCTTCCCCGCACCACCACCCACATTAACCAAAATAACCATGGCGTGCGGCGAAAACATGATTAAACCTTAATCCAGTGTAATCAGATTTGTCTGTCTGTCTGTCTGTCGTCCGTTTTTATGCCCTACTTCCTGCACTGTATTGTGTTTGTCTGGTTATATTCGCTTTTCTTTATGCTTGCGAATCCTGGATATTAAAATATTTAATTTAACTGGAAAAAAAGGATACTAAAATAATAAATAGAACTGGAAATTAAAATCCAAGTATTTTTTTTATGCATATTCGCATTTCTTTATGTCTGTGTTTCCTGGGTATTAAAATATTAAATATAACTGGAAAATAAAATCCAAGTATTTTGTGAATGCATATTCTCATTTCTATATGCTTGTATTTCCAGGGTATTAAAATATTAAATAGAACTGGAAAAATAAAATTCAAGCCTTTATTTTTTTGTGTAGATGTGTGGTCAAATTCGAATTTCTTTATGCTTTCGAATCTAGGAACTTAAATAGAACTGGAAAATATAGCCCAAGCCTTGTAAACTGGATGCTACAGAAAGCTAATAGGAATCTCGTACAAAGACCGGGACATCACGTGGTGCGTGACAGGATCCAATGGGTCGATGGGTCAGCACGATGACCTGCTGTGACAACAGTTCAAACAACGATAGCTCGAACTGATACGGACATGTCACGTGATCGTTAGGACAAGTTCAACACTTCCGACCGCTCCAGACACACGAAAAAGAGGCAGAGATGGGAAGACAACATCAGGGAATAGACAGGGGTACCACTGGGAGACACCGAAGATGGGGGGGGGGGGGGAGAACATAGCGGGAAGTTGGAGGTTTATCAAACTGACATTTCTGACGCCCAATCGACCAATCTAGAATGTTCTCCCCCCCCCCCCCCCTCCCCCCACTCATTCTCTTATTTATTTAAAATATGTATGCTACATGGTTGATCAGTTTGTTTTTGTCATGGCTGATCATTCGATATGCAGACGTAGAGGACTGATTTGATTGGACAGGTTGGTCACGTGTTAAAAAAAACCAACAACGCGAGATCTTGAGATACGTCAATGTGAAGACACCGAACAGCTCAAACGGATGTGGCATTCAAATAATATTTTTGTTTATGGTCACACTTTGAAACTATTTTGTAGAATATAATTGTCGCATACGTAATTTGTAACTGCTAGACTGTTAACCCGAAAGTCTAGAGTTCGTATCCGGGTTCAAGTCAGTAGAATGTCCACTCAGTTCCGATGGGTACCTAACTCACGATAGGGAAAACAAAGGCCGCTGGGCATAATGCTGACCCCATTATTCTTTCCCAAGCGAGGCCTCTGAAACAGATGAACTCTACTTCATCCGCATCATGCGTCTTGGGCACGAACGGGAATAGATGATGATACGTAATTTAAACTCGTGTTATGGATCATTGAAAGAAACACGCAGCGTAGATCGTTCTTTCTTCTTTGCAACAGATTGAAATGAGAACAAGTTCACGAGCGGGCAAGTTCATTGAGTCTAAACTTCGATATCAGACTTTATCACTCGCATCTGAAACGCCGTGCTTACGGCTCGGCACCACCAATTACGTCAAGTGTGAAGTAACATCAACAAAAAAATCTGAAAATAGATGTTCTTTAATCTGTAGCCCCCCGTCCCCGGTCCCCCCAATTTTCCGTGTCACGACTCTATCTACGGTCAAACTCCGGCTCAAGTTTCCGGCTGCCGGCTCTTATCGTGCACGTCCATGTTGATGGCGGCATCAAGTGGTCATCGCTGGTTGTGTGTGAGTTGTGGCGGCGGTACAAGAGGTGGACAAGTTGCTCGTCTGGTGGTCGTCTGGTGATCGGATGGTAGAGCTTAAGACCGCTAACCCGAAAGTCTCGAATCACGGCTTTGAATCTGTAAGACGTCCACCCAACTCCGATGGGTACCTGACTGACGTTAAAACACCCAATAGTAGATTGCTTCAATGGTGTATAACGGTAACCTTAACCCTAACCCAAGACACCAAGCCCTCCAAGCACAAAAGACCCACATAAACCCAACGTAGGAGCACACGATCTCTAACCCAAACACCCTTAACACGATCCAGCGTTAACCCAAACCCATTGAGTAATAGTTCAAATCTCCCATCCTCTATGGACAATGTGTATCTTTAGCTTCAACAAGATTAAAAAAAAAAACAAAAAAAAAAACCACAAGCACAACCGCTAATTAAAAAAAGTGTAACCCCTAATTAATAAACCAAAACAGATAATTTTTAACGCCTTGGGTGTCTTCTTGTCGACGTTTTCGAGCCCAACCTTGCTGTAAGGCTATTCTAGTCCTTGAAACAAAGTACATTTCAACAGACACACCTGCACCTTAGTGTCATTTAAGCCGGCGGATTTACCTGTAGGGCCTAGTACACCTCCACACCTACACCAACCTGGTCTAGTTTACAGCCACATGGGACCGTTGTACATACTCTTATTAGAGTTTTTATTTTAAATCTGTTCGCGACAATCCTCTAACCATTCTTGCTAGCAAACTATTTCTTGCATAAAACAAATAACACATTTAGATCCGGAGTTAAGAGCTTAGAACGCAACTCATATTCGAATGACTTTTAGACCTATGTATATAGGAAATCACGGGACGGAGTGGTCTAGCGGTAGAGAGCTGGACTGCTAACCCGTAAGTCTCGAGTTCGAATCCGGGTTCAAGTCAGTAAACTGTCCCTGAGTCCACCCAACTCTTAAATTAATCCCTACGGTTAGGTTTAAGTTTCTTTATTGGGTAACGATAGGGACGGATTAGCCTTGCTAACCCGGAAGTCTCGAGTTCGAATCACGTCAATCGAACGGTAGAACGTCCCAGCTCTGATGGGTACCTAACTCACGTTAGGGAAAGTATAAGTGGCTGGGCATAGTGTTGACCACACTATGAAGGTTTTGATTCATATGTATCTGAAACTGATGAACTCTACATCACCTGCCCCGTGTGTCTTGGGCACGAACAGGAAAAGACGATGATGGGGAACGATTGTGGTTGCTGTAGTGCTGTGTCAATACGATTAGTTAGACGTACACCATGTCCTTAGTTTACACCAGCGTTCGAAACTCCGTTGCTATAGTTCAAGGGTCTCCAAACTACGGCCCGTTTTGTTCACAGAAAAAACGTTTGTTGGTGATGGTTGAGGAACTTTCTCCAGAAAAATCAAAGACATGCCTGGAAGAAACTGGCCCCCGAACAGAAAATTGATAGCTGATGCGGCCCTCGGACTGAAAAGTTTGGAGACCCCTGCTATAGTTAACTGTATGTCGTAATTTTAAAATTAACCTGTGTCATTTACTTCTTTATATAGATATCTACTTAACAACACATGAACATAGTGCAATAAATCAAAACAAAAAACAACGTAACAAAGGTTAGACGCGGCTAAACAGGTCTGAAAATAGCCAGGCAGCCCACGGTTGTTGTTTATTTCAAGCTCAGCTGTCACCTGACACGACACGACGTTACCTGCAGAGGTGGGTGGACATAGGGAAAGTGATACAGGGGAATCGATGCAATTGGTGGGCGGTGGGGTGGGATACAGGAGTCAAAGGTAGGGCAGAGGGTAGTCTAGGGCAGATAGAGGAATTAAAGGTAGGGCAGAGGATGGTATAGGGCAGAGGAATCAAAGGTAGAGCATAGGAATCAAAGGTATGGCATTATAAGGCAGAGGAATCAAAGGTAGGGCATTATAAGGCAGAGGAATCAAAGGTAGGGCAAAGATTAGTCTAGGACAGAGGATAGTCTATGGCATTGGCGTAGCGAGGTCGGGTGTCACCCGGTGCGGCACTTAATGGTGTCACCCCCAGAGGCGTAGCGACCCTTTCCGGGGACAAACTTTCAAGTTTACGATTTGCAACCCCCCCCCCCCCTAAACTTTCGATTTGCACCCCCCCCCCTCATTTTTCTCTATATATTTTGCTATTTTTTGCCTTGGTGTCACCCCCTTAAATGGTGTCACCCGGTGCGGTCCGCACCCCCCGCACCCCCCTCGCTACGCCCCTGGTCTATGGCACATATAGGTAATCAAAGGAAGGGTACAGGATATACACCCACTCGGGATTAGAAAGCTATACCCTAAAAACTACGGTCGCCTTATAAAATGACAATCATTGTTCACAACACGTGTGAGTTCTCGTTTAGAGGACAACATATTTTATTAATCGACTCTGATATTACACAATACACGAGGCTTTATGAAGTAGATCTGCTTTAAATTTTAACTGCCCGCGAATATGACACAGAGGAGGGGGGGGGGGGGGGGGGGCAAGATGCTGGGCAGCGTCTGGGTGTTCTCTAATGGAATGTTATCTAGACATTGGATCGTGTCGCTTGGATTGAAGGTTCCAGGTTATACCTGTGTCCGATAATGGCACAGTAATGGAATCTTCTATAAAAGGGGGTGTTAGATTACTATCAGCTAACTAATTGAATATTAATTTAACTTACTAATGACAACGAAACCCTAACCCGAACCCTAACCCAAGTTCTAGAGTAGCCCTGATCCTAATTTAAGACCCTAACACTACTAAATCTGAAATTACAATACCACAAACAAACCTGACACACCTATTTTTCAGAAGAGTCTATCGAACGACACTGGAAACAGCACCAATGCTCCGGCTAATCTACGGGCAAGGCAGTAGCAAATGCTTCTGACATTCGATAAAAAAAGGGGTTCGGACATTTTTTTAATCTCCGGGACGTGTACGGCTGTCAGTGAGGGTCTGCCCGAACTGGATTGAACTCACTGTGCCCTTGACCTTTTCACCCTCACAGATAACCATCCTCTTGGTTCAGCGGTTAAAAAGTTAAGTGTGTAGTAACTAGTTACCATTTTTTTAAATTTTTTTTTTTTTTATTTTAATATAACAAACCTCTTTTTTTTAAATTTAGTCAACGTTATTTTTTCTTTAAAATATATAACCAACTTTAAAAAAAAAGAAATATTTGTAGAAAAAAATATAACAAGCGTTATTTATAAATAAAATCAAAATTTTTTTTTAAATGCAAAATTTTAAAGATATATTAAAACAAATGAATTCTACCTCCCCTGCCCTATTTGCTATCTGATTGCGAAGTTTTATTTCTGAACAGCGAGACATAAACACAAACGATACTTAAGACAGATCAACAATGGTATGGCTTCAAGACATACCATTTCTTCTCAAGGTCTTCGTCAACATGGTACATATAGTTTGCTGAGGAAGACCTTAGTTCGAAACATTCCCCCCACCCCCACCCCCAAGTTTATGAGGCTATTAAGACATTTGTTGTTAATGCTTACACACTTTTTTTTAGCGTAACT
The DNA here is from genome assembly GCF_028476545.2 of Physella acuta. Lineage (NCBI taxonomy): Eukaryota > Metazoa > Mollusca > Gastropoda > Physidae > Physella > Physella acuta. Next base: position 35,149 of record NW_026732778.1, read on the forward strand.
CACCTGTTTCAGATATTATTTATGTACCGGATAAGCATAAAATGAGGAGGAGGGAGGGGGGGATACATTCACTTAATCCACATAAGCCGTCATCAGTGTTAAGTTTGTTTAGTCTCAGGCACAGGTAAACAAAGGTAAACACACTGTCAAACGCCAAAACGGCCTCACTTCTCCCTTCAACCCACCCCCTTACCCACCCCTCTCGCTCTGACGTAATCGTCTATTTATAGATCGGAAATGTCCGATAGCCCACAAGGACAAGAAAGTAACCGAGCCGGCTCCCAAAAGAGCTTATTAGCGAGCTCGTGGGTTCTATATTTGACCCGAGATCGCGCGAGGGTTTTTGCGGTAATAGGCTTACGTCGCCGGGAGGTATCAGTAACAATATTGTTACGGTGAATTTTTTTTTTTTATGTTGGAGGAGGATAAGAGAGTGGGGGGGGGTGTGGAGAGGGGAGGGGGAGGAGTGATCGAATGTGGAATGTACCAATACTAGAGGTGGTAAAGCCGCTTTACTAGCGAAGAGAAAGTAAACAGCCAGGATCGCATGAGCTAGGCTGTTGGAGTAGACGATGGTCATTCTTCAACACCCCCCCCCCCCACACACACCACCACCACCACCACCACCACACACACATGACGCCTGCATAGCTGGCTTAAAAAAATAAATCCAAGGAATGTTCTTGTCAAAGGACTAGATGCTAAACAATGTTCTAGGTCACAGTACTAAATTCAGCTGATTACTCGCTTGTATCATCTTCGATACCGATGCATATACATATATATATATATATATATATATATATATATATATATATATATATATATATATATATATATATATATATATATATATATATATATATATATATATATGACTTAAACATCTTTAACTCCGAAGCACGCAGCCACCGAGGCCCAAGACGAAAAGTAAGACCGGAGTATCAAAAATAAAATTCCCCTAAGTGAAACCTTTAGGTGAGACCCGCGGCGCTACCTAAAGTGAGACCTAGTCCTAAGGCCAGATAGATACTGAGAGTCTACTTATCTCAGTGAGGGTTTACCGACTTTTATAAAAAGAAAAAAAAAAGAAAAGGCGAAAGAAGAAAGAAAAAAATCGCTCAATTTTGGGGGACCTGTGGAGGGCAAGGGGTGGAGGAGGAGCAAGATTGGTTCCCACGGTAGGAGAGCCGATCGTCTGCTTATAAGAAAACCTAGATAGCATAACAGACGAGCGCACGTGCTTTGAGCGGTTTTTTTTTACAAGGGGGGATTCTGGAAAGAAGGTGAGGGTGGGGTGTTGGGAAGGGGTGTGGGGTAAGAAACAGGAGTACCGAACTCAGGTGAGTGCTTGTGGTGGCGAAAAGTTAGGGGGGGGGGAGGGGGAGAATGAGGGAATAAAAAAAAGAATTAAAAAAAGACGATGTGTGCGTCACGGATGGAATGACGTCATGGTGTTTAGTGTTTTCCCCAAAAAATTATTTTCGGAAGTTTAAACGAAACAAATAAAACTTTTAAAGTTTTTTTTAACTAGGTAATAATGATGAGAGAATATTTTTTCCCGCATAAACACAGAAAAAATAGTTGTACTTTTAAGACGCCACCTCTTGATGTGGTGTGTGGGGCTATTTTCGCGTGGTGTCCATTTCAAGGTTTAGGTTTTAAGTAAATATTTTCCATTTGGATAATCACCAATCTAAAACACATCGATGCACTTGTTAGGTTACGGTTAAAGTTAACCTTCTCCATTTTAGATAATCGCGAATCTAAATACATCGATGCACTTCATACGTTAATGTTAGGTTTAAAGTGTAAGTGCGCCTTTCCATTTTAGATAATCGTCAATCTAATCACATCGATGCCCCATATAGGTTAAAGTTAGGGTTAAGTTTAACCATTCCCATTATGGAAGAATTCCAATCACTGGATAGGTTGTGGGTTATAGTTAGTGTTGATCTTTTTACAAGATTGGATGACTGCCATATTAAAAAAAAACCGATAGCTGTATTCGATAGGTTTAGGGTTAGTGTTGATCTTTTTACAAGATTGGATGACTGCCATATTAAAAAAAAAACCTATAGCTGTATTCGATAGGTTTAGGGTTAGTGTTGATCTTTTTACAAGATTGGATGACTGCCATATTAAAAAAAAAACCTATAGCTGTATTCGATAGGTTTAGGGTTAGTGTTGATCTTTTTACAAGATTGGATGACTGCCATATTAAAAAAAAAACTATAGCTGTATTCGATAGGTTTAGGGTTAGTGTTGGTCTTTTACAAGATTGGATGACTGCCATATTAAAAAAAACCTATAGCTGTATTCGATAGGTTTAGGGTTAGTGTTGGTCTTTTACAAGATTGGATGACTGCCATATTAAAAAAAAACCTATAGGTTTATTCGATAGGTTTAGGGTTAGTGTTGGTCTTTTACAAGATTGGATGACTGCCATATTAAAAAAAACCTATAGCTGTATTCGATAGGTTTAGGGTTAGTGTTGGTCTTTTACAAGATTGGATGACTGCCATATTAAAAAAAAACCTATAGCTGTATTCGATAGGTTTAGGGTTAGTGTTGGTCTTTTACAAGATTGGATGACTGCCATATTAAAAAAAAACCTATAGCTGTATTCGATAGGTTTAGGGTTAGTGTTGGTCTTTTACAAGATTGGATGACTGCCATATAAAAAAAACCTATAGCTGTATTCGATAGGTTTAGGGTTAGTGTTGGTCTTTTACAAGATTGGATGACTGCCATATAAAAAAAAACCTATAGCTGTATTCGATAGGTTTAGGGTTAGTGTTGGTCTTTTACAAGATTGGATGACTGCCATATTAAAAAAAACCTATAGCTGTATTCGATAGATTTAGGGTTAGTGTTGGTCTTTTACAAGATTGGATGACTGCCATATTAAAAAAAAACCTATAGCTGTATTCGATAGGTTTAGGGTTAGTGTTGGTCTTTTACAAGATTGGATGACTGCCATATTAAAAAAAAAACCTATAGCTGTATTCGATAGGTTTAGGGTTAGTGTTTAAGTGTGAAGACTTTTTCCCCAGACAGGGTAATTGCCAATTAAAATCCCCTGACGGTGTACTGGGAGCTGCATGCCAGGGGTTGACCACCTGGTTACCATAGAGACATAGAGGCGAGAGTTTCCACCCCTGAGTCATGTTGTAGCCTCGTCTTTGTTCACTGGGTAGCGGTGCTCGTTTTTTTATTGGGGGGGGGGGGGGGGGGGGGTGGTCAATCACACAATCTAGTCTATTTCATTGTTGTATAGTAACAACTTAAGGTTAAACACAAAAAATTTGTGCAAAAAAAAAAAATCGACTTCCAAATGCCGATAGGAAAAAAGGCCGACAGAAAATACGGCCGAATCTAAAAAGCCCTTTTGTCTGTGTTGTTTTTTTTTGTCCGCATCCCACTATATATAAATTAACAGGTATGCCAGTTTAAAGAACATGGATGCACTTAGGTGGAGGAAGTGTTAGGGTAAGGGCTAGAGTTAACTTAGTTTACAGACAGTCTCAGACCGAATTGCCAATTTAAAACATAACGGTTACTTAATAGAGAGGATGTCATCTGTTTCTTGACCTCGGCATGTGAAAAGATTCTTTGATCAGCACTATAATCAGCCGCGTTCGCCCCCCCCCCCCTTTCATTCCCCAGATCCTAACATATACACATCAAAGCATAGGAGGACCATAGATGCGATACAATATCTACATATAAAATACATTATATTTCTAACGTGTGTATTATTTATATTTATTTTCATTGCTTTTTAACTCCCTCTCTTCCCCTGCCCTGCTTTTAAAAATATCTACATGGTCTCGTTTTATTTTTCTTTCTAGCTCGGCCTAAGTAACTATGTTCTCGAGTTTTTTGTGGATATTTAAAATCAAATGTTTTCTGATCTCTATCTAGACACGGCTTGTCAGCACGTCACCGTGCACATACCTCCACGTCAGATACGTCTGTCGCTTAGTCACATACGTCCGTCACTTAGTCAGATACGTCCGTTGTTTGTCATCATGTAACAAAGTTGACATAGCGTAGTGATCGGAAGATATGGCAGATGTGGATCTCTGTTAAATTGCTTGCTATGTATTGGTTGCTGTGTATTGCTTGTTGTGAATTGCTAGTTGTGAATCGCTTGTTGTGAATTGCTTGTTGTGAACTACTTGTTGAGTATTGGTTGTTGTGAATTGCTTTGTGTCACGGTTGAAATAACCATGGGAAATGAAGAAAAGCGGTCCCCATTCGTGACTTAATTGTATCTGTAAAGGTTAATTCACCCGACACCAAATTAAAGTACTACTAGGCTTACTACAGTATACACATCTCCTAGTAACCCACCAGGAGTTCTCCGGTTGTCAAGCCCCCCCCCCCCCCCCCCCCCCACACACACACAACCACACACACCCAGTATTGGTAGTTGTGAATCGCATGTTGTGTCTTGGTTATAGAAAATGTTTGCTGCTCTTGTCAACTCACATACGACCCCCGCAACTCCCCACCGACCCCCCCCCCCCACACACACACACACAAACACATATACCCAACATGCTTTACTTTAACTAAGGGACTGTCTACAGCGGCCTTAGCATATAACCATATGCCGTCTATTGGGCAAACTTCATAATCGATCGACTACATTGGTATTCAGATCCTAATGAATATAGACTTCGATCAATGACATGCTCTATTTATTTTTGCCTTCTGCGTTGTGTAAATGAGCTAGCATGTTTTTTGTTTTGTTTTTTTGTACTATATTTTCTTCTTTTTTAAAATTTAATCTTTTTAATTTCGAACAAATCGTTACGTGCTTGCCTTAATGGGGCGACCAGATAGAGAAAAAAAAAGGCTTTGCTTGTTTTTATGACGAAGACCAAATGTCTTAATGTTATTTGTATTGCTTTATTCGTGTGTCATTTTTCTTTATAAATACATGCTGATGTTCAGAGTGATTTTTTTTATAATTAAGGATAAGGATTGGTATGAGATATGGGGAAGGGATGGGAGGGGAGTAGGAAGAAGAGAAGGGGAGGGGTGGTATAAATTAAAGTCATCAGCAATCTTCTAAGCACCTTACAACTTACAAGTCTAAGACTGAGATTATGGTAGTTTTTTTTCTTTCTATGACTATAACCAGTGATCTTGGGCGTTCGTTAGTTAAGAAGATAAGGGAAGGGTAGGCTATGTAATGGTAGTTGGGCCGTTGGGATGGGGTGGGGTACACTATGAAGAAACACCGTAAAGCTAAAGGAAGGACGAACACCATGGCGTGGAAGAAAGAAATCAAAACAAACAGAGCCGGAGTCCAGGGGCCGTACCGGAAGTGATGATTGAGGGAATGAGAGGGGGTGGTACAGATGGGAGGGAGGGGGGGGGGGGTCGGGTTGTAGACATACGCGAGAAGGTAAAACGATTAATATACATTTTGAAGAAAAAAAAATGAACTAGTCGTTTGAACCGTGTAACAACGGAAATTACAAGTGTTAAAGGATCAGGATGGTGAAAACTAATCTTTGATCAGTTGAGCTGTTTTTCCTGACTACAACAATAAATTTAATGCTTCGTCATGCGGCACACTATTTTTTTCTTTTCTAGCATGAGTTTTAAATCTAGTTTTTATCTATTTGATGCGCTAAATCTAATACAGAATTAGCTAGTAATTGGTATACTTTAGGGGGGGGGAGGCTATGCAAACATCATGAAATTCTTCTTTTGTATGCATTGCATTTATAACAGAAAGACACTGCTCCGCCTATCTTATGAATGCCTTCTAAGCAAAAATGCGGCATACACGGAGAATGATATTAGTAAATATTTCATTAACTTCTTAACTCTATAATAATGTTTATCCTAGATTTATCACTACAACATAAAAACCCCGTTTCATTATCCTACTCTCTGATAAAGGATAAAAAGAGGATTTTGCACGGGCCATTTTTTTTATAAGGGAACAACGAAGCGGTTTTTGACCGGAATGTTTGAAATAGATTTCCCGTTTGTTGTGTTTGGGGGAAACTTCCTGCTGTAAGGGGAAGTCGCTATTTCCGCCACATTCTCTGCGCATCTCCTTGCGCACTATTATACCGAGATAAAAAGCGGTTTGCGAGATTTAACGTTACTTGAAACAGACTACGAACGATTTTTTTATTTTGTGGATCAGCAAACTGAATCACATTGTTGATTTTAAGGTTAGGGTTGAATTAAGTTCAAATTGAGGTTAGGATTATGAAGGATTCACAAAGGAAGCATAATAAAGCTAATTGAAGCTAGAAATGCTTAATGACGAACCTCTTCCTAATAATAACTGAAGTTAAATAAATGGTATGGTGTTATTTCCCCCCCCCTCCCCACCACACACACATAAAAGAAGGTTATCGCTAGTTGAAGCTAACCTCTAAGCCCAACCATATACGACTGGTAACTCGAAGGTATAGAGTTTAAATCCGGGTTCAAAGTCCGTATAACACCCCTGAGCCCACCCAGCTCTGAGGAGTACCTAACTTACGTTAGGGAAAGTAAAGGTGGCTGGGCATAGTGCTGACCTACACAATCCCTTCACATGCCGAGGTCATAGAAACAGGTGAACTATACTTCACTTCTCCCATGTTCCATAAGGTTCGAAAGTGAACTTCACTTCACTTTACTTAGACCAAACCATAATGCTAACGAAATTGAAAATGGGATTATCTCTTTCACCGACATTCCATTAACAACTAAACACGAGAGGCTAACATACTCGGCCAATACACCAAACCCTCCCCTACAACTACACATACCACATCCCTCCCCTCCCCTACCCCGCTCCTTATACCCTCTAACAGGCTGGTCAAGATTTTGTTTCTAAAACGAAAGTAGCCTCAGCTAATTCTTCGGTCTGGCTGGTTACAATCGTGTCAACTGTACCATCGACCTTGTAGAGTCACCCCCCCCCCCCCACCACCACCACCCCCAACCATCCACTTAACAGAACTCGCCGGTCAGCAAAAATTCTTTGACACACGCGTCCGAGAGGGGACGACAAAGATTTTTATCAACCGTTGCATTATTTGCTCCCCTTTCTGTAATTCGCTGATTTCAGCTATTCAACCCCCCCTCCCCCTTACCCTCCCCCCACCCACATAACCACCCCAACCCTCAGCATACACACGTACAGGGCCGCCAGTTTGTTCTGGTCATTTTCAAGGTCACGATGTTATTACGGTAATTGGTTTGTCGGGAGTGGTCAAGCAGTGAGGGAGGGGGTGTGAAAAGGAGGAGGGGGGGGGAGAGTGAGGTTTGTCGTTCGGTAGATTAAAAAAAAAAGAAGACTTTTACTCATTTACGAAGTTATTGTATGAATCAAAGTTGCTTTTAAAGAAAAAGACTTTGATGCCTCTCACTAAGAATCATAGGGTAAATAAAAGTTGTTGTACTACGTCATACATCAGTTGTACAAAGACACTCCATCATAATCCAATAACAAGACACTACGCCATACACCCGGCTGTACCACGACACTATGTCATACATCCGTTGTACCGAATCACCATGCCATACACTGTACCCGACACTTCACAATTCACCGCACCATACAGTAAATCCTACACTGCATCCTACACTACCAAGCACCCGACATAAATATACAACCATACCTCACCGGGACATGAACGATAACTCTACATATCAGACATCGCTTCGGGCGCACCATAAAACGATATCCCACTTTCCGACAATTCAATTACAAGATTTATCGCCCCTTCAGACCCCACTCACCGAAGACAACACCCGCTCTTCAACCATGCCTAATTGATTGATTTTCCCTCTTTTAAACTCGTCAGACTTTTTATTAAAAAAAAATCTGGACCCTCAGGTTATGTCGACCGAGACAGACATCTGGAATTTGAAATTGATTAGCCGTCCAGTCTGTCACTAATTGGGTTACGTATAACTAGCTTTGGTCTTCCGTTACGTAAGTAATACCCAGCCCTCCACACAAATCACCATGCTGTCGTGTAGGCCTACTCTGAAATCTGTTTGCAAACATACATACATAAGTATATATATATATATATATATATATATATATATATATATATATATATATATATATATATATATATATTAGCCTACATATGTATGTATATACAACTTTGATGCATTATCAACATCAAAGGATTAATAATATTGATTTGACCCCTAGCCAAATCCTATACGCCTGAAGTAACTATTTGATCGACCTCTCGTTGAACCGGCAGAGGCCTACCATAAATATAAGAAGAACAAAATGGTGGAGATTGTATGCAGCCATACAGGTTAACACCGTTTGACACTATTCGGTTAGCCGTACCAGCATACTTGATATTAACGAGAAGGTTGGGTTTAGGGGTTAATTTAATTATTCAGACTGGGTATGCGACTATTGGAAATAACGGTATTTTTTTTCTCTCTAAACAACGAAAATTTTTAACGCAAATGTGTATTTATGCCGACAGCTTTAAGTGGAATGACACATCTGTGTGTGGGGTAAATAGGGAATAGGAGGGGAGGGGGGAATGAGGAAGGTAAGGCAGCAAGGAAGGAGAAATGAAAACAAACACAACAGACCAACTCGCCACTTGAAACGCAAGACCCGCGCCTCAACAAAGCTCGTCAAAAACAATTATCTTTTTTTTTTTTTGATGGCCATGATAATCGGTGACGTGACGGACGACATAACGCACGTCACATCCGGCGAATTTCGCGCTAGATGACGTAGACAAGACGAGATCCGGGTGAGGACAGAAAATTCGGTCAGAGCATCTTGGTTATCCGTCATTGTCTCCACAGAAATGACAAAAGAACAAAAAAATTAATTATAACAAAATAATTTAACATTTGTTTTTACTTGTAAAATAAAACAATAACATTCCTGAGATTTCTGTGCTAATCCATCTCGTTTTATTGTCGTTGTATTTTACGAGTGGGCTCTGTATGATTAGCCATACCCACATAATCGTCGACATACAATAATCCTTAGGGTGAGTACCAGTTTTTGTGGGATGAGGTAAAAAATAAAATCAATACACACTGGGTACGGCTAGCCGGCGAGTCAACAAGAATGCGTGATGTCACGTTGTCAGGCGACCCCTGACGTGACACACTGACACAACCACGCCCGCAGAATCCCTTCCCCCCCCCCCCCCCCCCCTTTCTCCACTCCTAATCTTAAGGTATGTACGGAAGCCGCTTAAAGCATTGGGGATGAACGGGAGATAGAAATACTTTAGCAAACCTTTGGATGCAATATTCAGTTAACAGGGTTTATGTGATTGTTACCAGTATGGTCTAGGGTTTTTAGTCAGAGTTTCTTCCAGGAAGCTCTTCGCGCTCCCCTCCCCCCACCCCCCGGAAAGAAATGGAATTTATATAGAAAATATATTTGCACCTACCCCCCACCCCACGGAGAAAGAAGTGTGGAAGAAACACTGTTTTCAGTTAGGCTAAGTGAGAATAAGATAAAGTTCGAGTTATACATGTATCCTTATGTATAAGGATACATGTGTATGCAATTATGATGGCACAAAACGTAGTTTACTCCCCCCCACAGCCCATCTATGTGTATACAAAAAGAGAAAAAAATTCAAAAGACTAAAAAAAAAGATGGGGAATGTTTTAAAAAGAAACCCATGTGGACGAAAGAAAGGACCTGTTGATAGCAAGAGTGCATCGGGCCTTTACGTCAATCGGCCTTGGACGTGCATTATTTCAAATGTCAAAAGAGATTGTGGACAATGTGGCGAGTGGACTAGAAACTGGACAGGGAGACCGGGGGGGGGATGTTGACGGGAGAGACCTGTGAAGAGCTGGGGAGGGAGTGACAGTGGAGACCTGGGGGAGAGGAAGCCTGGGGAGGGGGTGACGGGGGTGTTTCTTATACTTGGAAATGAGCGCTTTATCTTGAGTTATGACATAATTAGGATAAAAGTTTTTTTTCATGCTAAATCGATCATCAAACAATTCATAATGAGGTTCAGTTCAATGAAAAATGTGTGCGATACTGATGAAGACTATGTGTCGAAACGATGATGGGTTTTTTTAATTTATTTATTTTTTATTTAGTTAATTGGTTATTACAACCCAACAAATACAGAATGAAATTTTACATAATTCCATCTCAAATATCAGTGTCATTTCAAAGTGATTGTACAACTGCTATGGATGCTATCCAAACATTAAACCAAACCTTAACCCCTCAACACGCTTAAGACAACAGTATTACAAAGTCGTCATACACTGCAACTGCAATCTGACAGTCAAACCAAATCTTAACCTCTCGGTACGTCTAAGCCAACAGTACAACAAAAAAAAGTAGATTTATTTTCACTGACGTTTGGATTGGTCTGACCCGTCTTTGGCCAGCCGGAGGGTAAATTAGTGGTTAGAATGGGGTGGGAGGTGGGGTAGGGTTGAGCCAGGGGGGGGGGACAGGGGTGGGGGGGGGTGATAGACGCCGATATTGCTCAATAGTGTCTAGGTGAGTCAATAAACGAATTCCCGGGAGTGAACTGGACATTGACGAGTCTCCTAAGCTCGAACAGGACTAGAGGGAGGAGGTGGGAATGGAAGGGTTAAGGGAAGAGGGGGGGAAGAGGGGATAGAAAGAGGAGGGGAAATTAGAAGATAGAGGGAAGGGGAGTAAGGGGATAGAGGGAGGAGAGGGGAATGAAAGGAATGTTTAGCGTCAAACAACGCGAGACTGCACGAGACTAGACAGCAAACGTTTGGTCACTGCTTGGTAAATACGGATTAGAAAAACGTGTGATTTTTTAACTGTTGGGGGGGGGGGTCGAGACTGGGGGGGTCGAGACTTGAGGGGGGGTGCAAGGTGTATGAGTAACAGCCGTGGGAAGAGGAGGGGGGTGTTTACTTGAGTGAGAATGTTGCAGTGTGTCATGTACCTGATTATAGGGATATACGAAGGTGAAATGAACTTATCCGTTACATGGTACGTCGAACACTACTCATTAAGAGTGTTAGTTCTTTTTAAATTAAAACCTAACCCTTCAGCTAATCCAAACCAAAGTCTTGATAAATAACTTTGGTGACCACGTTTAGAAGATTTGATACTTGATAACTTGTTTATGCTAAATTGCCAATGATGTTTATCTATACAACTATGCACAGCGATCGGAAATCTGTGGATGAAGCAAGTTTTTAATCAGGTTGGGGCTTGGCACCCCACTCCCCACTCAGTCCCCACCCCCTCAAAAATGTGGGGTGAAATTTTGGAATATTGTACGCCTATCAAATGATATCCAAACCTTCGGCATGTTTCTAGTATGATTTTGTGTGTACAATGTTCTGTTCTTCAAGTTTCCTATATTATATGTGTACAACTCTGGGCCAAACCAAAGATCTGCGTATGCCTAGGAACTGTGTACAGCATCAATTTACAGTTTGCAGAATACACCTCAGGAGCACAATATAAAAAAAAAATTCTAAGTATTTCCAAGGTGGTGATAATGTTAACGGATCTTAGCTTTTTCCAATATCCAATTAAACTCTATAAAAAATGAATACCAAGCTGGTCAATGAACTCAAATTTAAAATTGGAAAAAAAAAGCAGGGAATAGAATAGAACCGATGGTCCAGGTAAAAATGAGCCAGTTTCCTAATAAAGCCCTTTATTTGAAGGAATTCACGTTCGTGCAAACTATTCACCGGGAAGTGTTAGAAAATACACATCCAGAAACACAAAAATCTCTCCCTAATCAATCTTCCGAAACAAACAATCCGAGCTTGAAATATTTCTCCATTCTTGTCTTAACTCAATATTCGCTAACGGGCAACTCGAAGCTATTTTAGTAAACTTTTTTTTTTACCGCGGCCAAACAAAGCCTCAAATTAACGTTGGAATGATCCCTTGTCAAACGAATAAACAGATGAAGCTTTAAATTAAGCGGCTATTGTTTTCCAATCAGAATAGAGAGGTCCAAGTAATCTAAGGGCTAGTTAGTTTTTCAATGGGAATTCGTGCGAAAAAAAAAATGGCCAGCAGTATAAAAACGCTGGTTTTAAATTTGAGAACGGAGTTTTCGAGAAAATGAGAATTAATTAACTTTTTAAAAAAACTGAAACGAAAATATGAGATGTTGAAACGTAGAGGGGAGGTGGGCGGCAAGTCAAATTGGGTGTGTTGTTTCGCTGAAAATAGCTTTTACGCAAAACAAAAAAAAATGAATTCATTAAACCTATCTTTAGCTAAACATAGTTTTAATTAGTTAATTAAACTGTATTGTTGTGAACTTATAATAATTAAGATCTGTATACCATGTGCTTTCTATCGTTTTGAGAGAGTACGCCTTAAAATTTAAAATAAAACATTATTGCGTTGTCATCGATTCAAATTTTCTTGTACCTTAGGTTACAGTATTTTATAGGTTGACGTAATCTCAATACAGTGTTAAGTTAGCCTTCAGGGGTGAGGCTAGACTTTGAGGTTAGGATAATGCTTAAATTATTGTTATAAACTACGCTTTCTACCTATAGCTAATCGACAGGTAACAGTATAATTGTTGAAGTAATGACTTGTACTTCGCTAATTGAGTAAAGAATAAAAAACACTTTTTGTGTGTGTTCCTGTTAGGTACCTTGGTAATTTCATATGGAAGAAGGGAATAGAGCCAAGTTATTCTACCCCCCCCCCTCCTGTGTCCAGATTTCCCCATCTGTTCCATTCCTGTCGTGTGAAAGGGGCTGGTTTAATACTAATTTACTAGCCGGTTCTTATTGTGATATTTTAAGTTTTTATATTATTGTCTCATCCATTGTTAAAATGTAACCGGATATCTATATTCTTAGTTGTTGTAGATCTACTGATGATTCGTTTTCTTTTTCATCTATTTCTACTGATGTCAGCATGATATTTTAATTTTACTGGTGAGTGAAAATGTTAGGGACTGGTGTTGTCACCAGAAGCAGCAGAGCTAAGAAGTATCGTTTAAATAAAGAAAAAGCGATATCAAAAAAGATTGCTAACATTTGTGCAGCGGATGATATTCATTTTCAAAAGAAAGATGGAGGACAATGCGTTATCGTTGCCTTTAGAAACTCAATTAGCTATGAAAAAGTAAAAAGAATCTTCAAAACTAAATATGCTGGTGTTGTTGAGGAAAGAAGGGATGATGATGGCGCCAATGTTGAAGATATTTATAAATTACCAGGGCTATCTGTCCATCTGTACCACACGAATAACAAAATTATGGTACAGGGAAAATCTAACGTTGTGTCTGTTTGGGTGGATTCGGAATTTTGCTGTATTCTAAATAACCTAATTACAACAGACAAAGCTGTCGACATGCCTCTACCCATGTCGCCGCCACTATCACTGTCACCACCACCTTCACTGTCCCCACCCAGAGTATTGGAGCTACCCATTTCACCGCCCATGATTATGTCTGCTTCCAACAGTGACAATCAATGTGCTGAGGGTACGATCAATACCAATCCGTTAGATTGTGTAACACCTATAAATAACTATACATTTTCATCAAACCTATCTCAACCAACTGATTTGCTTAGTCCAAAAATATCATTTCTTCAAACCACACAACTGGATAATAACTTAAGATCGTTTATTCTTAACGAGATCACCTGTGTTAAAAAAGCTTTTAAAGCGGAGAAATTGCTGTTTAACAGCCAACTAGAACAACTCCGAGTCGAAAACGCTGTCTTAAGGGATGAAGTCAAGAGACTATCTAATGAAGTGCATAGCTGCAAAGATATACACGTTAACCTTAAGAAACGTTTGATTGATCAAGAAAATATTTCTGCGTCACTAAAGAAACTCCTCACAACCAAGAATCCCTCTTGCAGCACAATATCCACCTCAACATGTGAGGATAATCAACAACAACTAATAAATGATACAAAAATCACATCGGCAGGCATCATGCAAGAAGCTCCGTTCCCAATCCCTGTTAAAATTACGCAACGTGATGACAGAGCGCGAATCAAACCATCGGAACATTCGAGTCCCAGCACCCTGCAACGACCACGAACTAAAAGCAATTCTACACAATACAGCGTCCCAACGGTCAAGGCTGTTCATGTCCCTGTTGTCCAACGCTCTACTCACTATGCCACTAATAGAGATAGCACACAACATGTCGCCGCCCCCTACACCAACCAAACAACGAAACACCATCTGATCCTTGGTGACTCTACACTTAAAGGTCTCCATCCTGATATAATGGCCACGGATCATTACGAGCGTGTATCGGTAATAGCGCTGCCTGGGGCAAATTTTGAAAAAATTAGGGACATTATTAGTAGCCGATCACGTGACTCTAATACCACAACTGTAACCTTACATTGTGGTGTCAACGACAGTCTATCAAACGTCAGGCTGTCACAAGCTAATATGCTAGACATTGTGAGAAGTATCACTCACAAATTTCCCAACGCAACAATCCGATTTTCATCCATCGTACCCCCATGTCGGGGCAAGGGTAGGCAGTTGATAGATATAAATAATAGATTTTTACAATCTTTCTGCATTAGTTATAAATACTGTTTTATAAACAATACACCTTTTTTCACTGCGAAGTCAGGAGCCCCGAGACAACGCTTGTACAGTGACAGTATTCATTTGACTAAAATTGGAAGCAGCATTCTTGCTAAAAATATAAAGCATCCCCAAAGAGCCGTCAGCTTAACAGATAAAGACCATGTGCAACTTTCAAACGTAAAAGGTACAACGTCTGATTTGGTTTCGACTGTTGATTTGCTTCCAACAATATCTTCAGATCAATTGAACTCTAGCCCAGGCTTACATCACTTAATGGGCTTTAGCCCTTTGTTGCTTCATCAAGCTCTAATGTTGTCGCTTAAGCGCCTTCCCGGAACCTAACTTTTTTCACTTACTATTTACTAGTTTAGCTCACTGTACTATTTTAATTATAGTGTAGGCAGTGTGAAGAGCAGCGAGTGTTTGTTTATTGGATGACAAAGCGTGTAATTGTAAGACAATTATATTGATTCTGTTTAATTAGTTCATTATATTGATTTTTGTTTATAACATCTCTTATTCATTGATATTTTATTATCTTTATGCATTGTCTATTTTCATCATCCTGGCCCTCACAATGTGGGCTAAAATTGGGTCATTTAAATATTTTCCACATATTTAATAAACACCATGAAGTTCTAAAAATTTTAAACAATTCCAACAATCCTTTCCATATCTTTGGTTTCTCTGAAACTCGATTACAATCTTTTATAAATGATGTTGAGATATCCGTCTCTGATTATAACCTAATACGCCGAGACCCATCCTTACACAAAGAAACTGGCCTTTGTGTCTATGTCCACTCCTCAATTCGTTTCAAGTACAGGATGGATCTGTCAACGGACAATATAGAATGTATTTGGATTGAACTCGAAAAAAGCAAACACCATCCGGCAATTTTAATTTGCTTCCTTTATAGAAATCCCTGTGAAAACATGGATTGGTATGATCGTTTTTGCTCCATGATGGATACCGTTTTATCTACTAACAATGAATATATCATATTGGGAGATTTTAATATAAATTTATTAAAACCTCAAGGATATTGGCAAGATATTATTGATTCTTTGAATCTTAAACAATTTGTGCACACGGCTACCAGGGTAAATGATAAATCTAGTACAATAATTGACCACATATACGCATCACCTGACTGCAACCTAATAGAGGTCTGTGTTCCCTCTTGTGGTGTTAGTGATCACTTCCCTGTTTGCTGTACTTTTTCGACAAAAAGATTATGTGTACCTTCGCGGCAACACATAACTATAAGTTATCGCTCTTTTAGAAAATTTAATGAAAATCTTTTTCTTTCGGATTTATTGGCTGCCCCCTTCTGCAATGTATACAATTATAATTGTCCCGATCTTGCCATTTCTGAATGGCTGCGTATTTTCTATACTATATATGATAAACATATTCCTAAAATCTCTAAAAGAGTTAAGACTACATACAAACCTTCTTGGTTTAACAACAATATCGAATCTGCAATTAATAAAAGAGACTGGCTTAAACGTCATGGAACTTCTGAGGACTTTTGTAGGCAGCGAAATTATGTCAAACTGCTTGTGCGTAGGTCGAAGAAAGAGTATTTTAATAAGCTGCTGTCAGGCAAACCTAATTCCAAATCTATCTGGACTGCTATAAATCAAATAATTAGAAAAAAACGCACATGTAATACAGCTGGACATTGCCAGATATCTGCTGATGACTTTAACAATCATTTTATATCATCTGTAGCGCTCAACACAGATGCTGATTACACAATCAGTGAGGAGCTTAAAAATTTTTGTAATTCTGCTCACCGTGGTAGGACAGAGCTGATCATTCCGCTTCTCACTGTTCATGAAGTTTATGTTAGCCTAAGATCTCTTAAACCGTCTTCAACAACTTCGTTTGATGATATTTCTAATAATGTATTGAAGATTTCAGCTCCAATAATTTCCGAAGTTTTAACCTATGTCTATAACCTCTGTATTGCCAAGCATTATTACCCGACACATTTTAAGCATGCTAAGGTTATACCACTACACAAAAAAGGTAACATCCAAGATGCTAATAACTACAGGCCAATTTCTATACTTTCTTCCCTCTCCAAGCCACTAGAAATACATATAAACAAATGCATTTCATATTACCTAGAAAAGTTCAAGCTTTTCCATAGTAATCAGTCTGGGTTTAGAAAGTTTCATTCTTGTCACACTGCTCTGATTAAGATGAATGAAAACTGGCTTATAAATATTAACAAAAACCTACTCTGTGGCTCGCTGTTTGTCGATTTCAGAAAAGCCTTTGATTCTATTGATCACACCATACTTCTTAAAAAACTAATTCCATACAAATTCCACGACTTTACAGTTAGGTTACTTCACTCCTTTTTATCTAACCGATCTCAACGCGTGTTTCACCTTAATACCATCTCTTCACAGAAATATGTTAATATAGGGGTTCCACAGGGCTCAATCTTAGGTCCTTTACTTTTTTCTTTATACATTAATGATCTTCCATTACATATTGACGCTGGTCAGTGCGAGATGTTCGCTGATGATACTTCTTTGCATGTCTTTGCAGACAGTGCTGAGTCACTCAGTTACAAACTTCAAACATGTGCCAATCAGCTTGCAACTTGGACAAAATTTAACAAAATGAAACTTCACCCCGATAAAACCAAGTCAATGTTTATTACAACTCATCAGAAACGCCTTCGTCTTCCATCCACCGCATTAAACATTACTATAGACAATTCAAACATTGAACAGGTAGACAGTTACAAATGCCTAGGATTGTTTATAGATCACAACCTCACTTGGTCTGACCATATTCATTTTCTAAGAATGTCCTTATTAAAGACAACCTTTCAGTTAGCAAGGATAAAGAACTTTCTCAACTATAGGAGCAGGCTGGTTTTTTATGAGGCTTTTATTCAATCCAGGTTGGATTATGCTTCTGTAGTGTGGAGCGGCAGCTTTATATCTAAGCAGCGTCCTCTTCTTTCTTTACAAAAAAGGGCTATAAAACTGGTTACTGGCTTGTCTAGTAGTATGGATTCTTTTCTTACAACTAAAATACTTCCATTAAATAAAAAGATAATATATACTAAATCAATTTTCTTATATAAAATATTCCACGAAACAGCCCCCTCTTACTTATCAGATCTATTTTCTTTTAACATAAAATTAAATCGTCGTCTCAATTTACCATTCCCTTATTCAACCTTTTTCCAAAAACATAGCTTCGCCTACTCTGGTTCTAATTTGTGGAACAATCTTCCTAATAAAATAAAGCTATCTAGATCTGAAAATATATTCAAATCTAAATTAAAACTAAAATTATTTAATGACCTAACTGACTCATTGTAACATTTCTCATTCATCTATTATATTCTCTTTTTTATCTCATTATGTATGATAGCTATGTACCATTGTTTCTTTATTCCACATTTTCAGTGCTATGTGTTACTGCTATGTGTTATTGAATTGCTTTATTTGTTTAAACGGCCAATGTGAAAAAAGGCCTTTGTGCCTACAATTGTAACCGTTGTTTGAATAAATTTGAATAAATTTGAATTTGAATAAATTTGACTTGGACCTTTTCTCCCCGGACTGCTATAATCAAAATCACACGTGCCGTTTTGGGGTAACAAAGCTTCACCTTAGAGGTAACTACACAATGGTAGCTGGATGATCACATCACAGGTAACCTAACAACGGGAGCTGAACGCTCACCTTAGAGGTAACTACACAACGCGAGTTATGTAACAATTTTCGTGTTCACTATAGAAGAAATGACTCACAATTTATCGAGGCTTTCATCTTATTATTACCAGGGGAAGATAATCATCGGAAACATTGCGGGTGGGTGATCAAATAACATCGTGTTACATTTTCTATGAGCTCATCGAACGCTTGACAGCAAACAAGGAAAACCGGTTTATACGGTCATATATATACATACATATATATATATATATATATATATATATATATATATATATATATATATATATATATATATATATCCGGTTGATAAGAAATACTGTTACACAGTAAAATATCAATATTTTTTTTTGACAATACTGTTCAACAAAGTACTATTACTCTGATAGGATAAATCACCAAGAGCACGAGAGTTGCCGAACTTGTTGACCCAGAAATAGTACAAGGAGAAACTATATTACAGAGAGAGGGAAAAAATAACCTTTAAGTCGGTAATCGATGTCGCCCTGTCGATGAGGGGGCTGGCGCGGATGATGAAGGAAACACGTGTAACAGTCCCAATCGAACCGTGGCCACCCCCCCCCCCCCTTCCACTCAGCCACCGTCCCTACCCGACCACTCGGGCGTGAAAACTGGGTGAGCAATACACAATGACTCATAGCATGAAAGAATACACACGGGGGTAAAAAAATGCTGAGGGAAAAAAACAACAGAAAATGTGGAGAGGGGTGTCAAAAAGGTAAGAGGGGGGGGGGGGTGGGGTGTAGATTTTTTTAACCGACTGAGATGATCATTAACTTGAGCGAACACGAGCAAGTTATTCTTATGGAATTCAAAACATTCGACTGAGATTATTAGCCAGCTTTATATTTCCGGGAGGGGAGGGGGGGGGGGTGATGTTAAAGAGAGAAAACAAATACGTCCTGTTTTTTTTTGCTACGTATATATATATATATATATATATATATATATATATATATATATATATATATATATATATATATATATATAGCTTACAATAGTACTTTTAATTAAAAAGATGCCAACGACACATTAATTAACTGTCGACTTAGACTACAGTACAAATGAAAAAGTCAACCCACCCTCCCTAGAATGTAGTCGAAAAACCAACAGCAGTCGATTTTTTACTGAAAAAAAAAAGATTTATTGGAAAGACGAATAGAGTACTAAATAGAAGAGGGTGTGGGGGGGGGGAAGAGAGACAACTTCCGGGGTTTGAGGAAATAAAAAAGGATGTGGCGGTCACCCCCGGGGATGTGGCGGTCACCCCCCCCCCCCGGGGATAAGGTGGATTGGATGGATGTAGACAGCTGGTTGATTGTTTTGTTTTGTCCTCGGTTCTTTTGGTTGAACTTTTTACGATGATTAAAAAAAAATGTCCCAAAAACTAATCTGTTTACTCGTCTAGACTTTGTTTCTGGGTTTCCTTGTCTTTGTGTAAATGAAATGTAGATGTACTCTTCAACCATACACAATCAGTTCCCTTTCGAACCCTGCCGTCTGTGACGTAGAGTGCATCTGTTTCCATGGTTTCAACATGTGATGGAATAGTGTGGTCAGCACTCTACCTAGTCGCCTTTATTTTCCCTAACTATTCATCAAGTAACCATCCGAAATGGTTGGACTCAGGGACGAACTATGGACTCGAGTCTGGGATCCAAACTCGAGACTTTCGGGTTAGCAGACATGCTCTCTACTGCCCGACCATGCCCTCCCTATAGGTGTGAAAAGGGTATTGTTTTATTCGCGTTACAACTGACACGATTAAGTCTAAACTTTGAGGTTGGGTTGTTTCATAATGATAAGTAAAGTAAAAAGTAAAGTTCCCCTTGCAAACCTGACGGTCTACGGGGCATGTGAAGTAGAGTTCACTTGTTTCTGTGACCTCGGCATATACCCAGTCGCATTTACTTTCCCTAACGTGAGCTAAGTACCTATCAGGGCTGGTTGGACTCAGGAACGATCTACTGACTTGAACTCGGATTCGAACTCAACTAACGGGTTAGCTGTCTATCTCTCTACCTCTAGGCCACTCCGTCCCTTTTCATGAAGATACTGGGCAATATTATACGGTAATGGTACGACAAAACAAAGAAAAACCTAAAAATAAAATAAAACTGTGGACCAGTTCGATGTCACGAGATCCAAAAATCGGGACGCTGACAGCGGATACAATAATCGGGATCTCTCCTAATCCCAAGCCAATATAATCCTATAGAGAGAAAAAAAATATGTGTATTGATTCTATTATGATGCGCGTGACTCGCGGGTTCAAAGGTCGAACGAGTAGGCCTACAATTGAACCACGCTAATGAAACATAAGGGATATACATACTAACTCACGTCGGGGTTAAAGGTTAAACGAGTGTAGTTGAACCACGTTAATTAAACACAGGATTATATATATACATACATATATATATATATATATATATATATATATATATATATATATATATATATATATATATATATATAAAATCAACGCAGGCACAATTTACTTCCCCTTCTACCCCTCCACTCCCTCCTCCGTTTGGTTTGAGAGTCAAATTATTTAATCACTAAGTGTATCATGCGCGAGTTCTAAATTCCCCCCTCCCCTCGCCTCTTTACACAATACACAGCCTTCACTTTACAGTGTTATATGTACAGTATAGCTTAGGTCCATACACTACTGTAACTTATGACAGTTACTTTTTAAATTCGTCATTAGCAATGGATGACAGACTCTCAAGTGAAACCTTCTTATTGTTTGAAAAATGTAAAACTTGTGTGTGTTGATGTTGAATTCGTTTCATCCTATACAGCTGGCAGGAGGAGTGGGGGTGAGGGGGGGGGGGGTTCAGTAATAAATTAATCGAAATCATGCTTAAGCCCCGTGGTGCTTATTAGAATGCTTTAATATGACTCGTAAAATACATTCTCGCATATATACATATTAATCGCAATATACAAACGCACACATGCGTGAACGCATACACAAACACATACACCCTAAAGGAGAAATTTCCGAAAAGAATAAAACCAAAGCAAGACCAACGAGGTTAAGAAAGTATTATAAAGATTCCCGATGATAATTATAGATTCCCGGTGACAATAGTATTTTCATTGTCACAAGTATAGATTCCCGGTGACAAATATAGATTCCCGGTGACAAGTATAGATTCCCTGTCACAAGTATAGATTCCCGGTGACAAAAATTTTCCGATGACAACTCACTTGGACGACGCGTGATGACCGATTTTACGTCTGCGATAAACGAGTGGCGTCACCAGCTGGGGTGTGGCCAGGTCACACCCCCGACCCCCTAGCGAGAGTGAAGCAGACTTTGTTGCAGTCAACAAAGGATTGGTGGCGCACAGTGGGGGGGATATGATATGCGTATCACAATAACGTTAGATGTCGAAATCCTAACATCGGTCTATCTATCTATAGCTTCACTATTTGTATCAGTTAAAGTCTAGATCTTATGTACGTCATAAAAAAAGGGGTAAGTTCCGTTTAGAGAAAAGTTACCACGACTGTAACAATGTATAGGGATAAGTTCAGGTAAAATGAAAGTCACTAGCAAACAGTCTTGAGAATAATCTCAGACCCAAAGGTATTTACATTTTTATTTGTTTACCTATGGGGTGTTGTAGTTATGAATGACGACAGCGTAGCTGATAACATCTTGTTTGGGCATTTCAACGTAAATAAGGATGGTTGCAGAGAAACACACTTTTTTATAGGACTGTGACATTATTTGTAAATAAAGAGTGGAAATACATCTCTGTTTTATATTCTTCAGTGAGTTATTTTAAGTCCTAAACTTTATAATATTTATAATAAACTATTTTTAAACTGCTAGTTTTTTTTTATATTATGGTTTTTTTTTAAAGTTCGTTTTGTTGTTTTGTTTTGTTTTTTTGTGTGGGGAAGACAAGCACTTCGTTCTAATTTTTTTTTTTAAAAGCAAGAGAGTATTAGTTATTCGTAGGTAAGCTATGATACGACTATTTAATTGATCGTATGTTACTATAAACCATATAGGTCTACTATTAAAATAAAGGAATAAAAACTAAGCAAATATGTTTATGTAGCCTGCTAATGCCTACAGTTCATATAAAAATCTAAAACATAAATTACATTTTTTCCCCTTCAAATTTTAACTTTCTATATAAAAACTTCGGAATGTAAACAGATAGAAGAAAATGACACAGAATCTTATCAGGAAACATACTAAATTAACTACCGTCCTTATCTTCCAGACTGTACAGTATCAGACGTCTGCTGCAGCTGTACCCACACGTGACTTTTACTAGCTGACCTGCTCCGGCTCACCGGCTGCAGAAGTCGGTTAGCGATGCCCCCCACCCCCTCCTCCCCAGGCACTCCCCGCTACCCACCCAAAAGTACGACATAATGAGATAAAGTAGATCTAGATTTTAATGGGTTTTCCCGGTTTTCTCTGGTATGGTGGAATAGGTTTTTTTTTGGTTTCTTAACAAACTCATTTTTTATTTCAAGTTTTTACTTTAGATTACAACGTCTGTATGTCTACGTTTAAACATTGTAACTAATTTTCACCAATTTCTAACGCAGCTATTTCGTTTTAAAATTTCCAGATAAGATACAATCCGATGACAACGCAAGACGATCTATTTTTTTTTTTTTTTACAAATCTTACTAGATAATAAATTAGTCATTCGAATTAATTTGAAGATGATTTTTATTCAATTTAAAATATGATATAACGGGATTAATTACTAGTGATAGCTTGATCGCCCAGGTGTCACAGGTGAGTTGTGTTCACGGATATATTTAACACCTGTGACAAGAGAGCCTACCACGGACGGAATGAGGGTCACATGATTATCAGGCTGTGACGGCTAAAATTGGTAATGGATTTTCGTAACACTTATAATTATAATGTATTACAATACAACATAGCATAACTTCACAGTCAAGATTACCTTCTCCCTTTAAATAAACCTTACATAAGTTAAAAAAAAACATTAAAAAAAAAAGAAAAACACCGTGCAAAAAACTATTAAAAGATTCAGGTCAAAGTTAGATAGGGTTGATGGGGATGCACTCATCCTTTGAATGGCTCTTGGCATTTTAAAATCCGAAAGCTTTTTTTTTAAGGTGTCTAGGCCGTATCTAGACAACGTATAATCTGATAAAGTTACAGGATGTCGTATTTAAGTTTTTTTTAAAGCAGAACGAGACTAAAATAAACTGATCACTAACTAAAGGACTAAAGGTGTAAAGCAAAAAATAACTGACAATTACTGTTTTGCATTATCTGTTAATAGAGAAACGGATACCTTGATAGTGTTGAAGGTAGGAATAGAACATACAAGTAAAAGGTGATTAGATAATGAGACATATTTGTTTAAATAGACAAACTTTGCTCCCTTCAATCTCATATGGGCAAGGATATATATTAAAGTATTTCATTCAAATGACTGAGTGTGAGTTAGTGTGTGTGTGTGTGTGTGCGTGTGAGTGTGTGTGTGTAGGAAGGGGATGCATAGTTAGAATTAGACTAAAATGTGTCTTATGTTAAAAGTTGTAGCAACCTTTAAGTGTTTTTTTTTTCTTATCCTTAGTAACCGAGAGAATTATTTTTTAAAACTATATATATGAATACCTAACAACATACACCTAACATTCCCAGCTAATTTAAAAGCCTATCCCTAACCTAAGCCCTATGCGACTGCATTACGCAATTTCTAATTACGTACAAGCTTACACTAACAGTGCTAAGGGAAAAAAATTATTCCGATCATATTTATACCAGTATACGGACATCAAGTGTAGAGGCGGGGGGAGGGGGGTGTTATAATAAATGCTACACATGTATCCCCCCCCCCCTACAAGAGGTAGTCGAACTTTAATTACCATAACAGGGATGGAAACACAATGTATGTCGTGGGGTGAGAGGGGGGGGGGGGAAGAGGGTTAGATTAAGTGCGCACTGTCATGAATGGAATGGATCGATATGGTTTGAATTGATTCGTCAACACAGACAAAAAGGCCAGAGGATAAAGTGGGGAGGGGGGGGGTATTGTCACAGTGGCTGTCCACCTACGCGCCGCCCCGGGTCATGAATATTTATGTCCCCACGTTGTACACAAGACCCGGTTATCAAGCCGGAATTTAATGTTTACTGCTCGTCACAAAATAGCGCTGAGTCTGAAGGGGATTTTTTTTTTTATATTCAGGGTTGTTATGGTTACGGGTGATTTTAAATTAGCTGTTTATATTTCTTTAAAAAAAAACAAAAAAAAAACGACAGCACATCTGTCGAGGTAGTGACAGCAATTTAAAGAACCAGATGGTCAGTTGGCCGAATTAGTAAGGTCAGTTGGCTGAAGTGGTAAAGTCAGCTTGTCCGTGGGGGTTTGTTGTCCAGGTAACACGTGACAGACGTCCGGTTAGAATTACCATTGGCTTGGTGGTTTTGCTCAAACTACAAAGAGCCGATGAATTAATTTAAAATGTGAACCATGTATTGGTCCCCCGCGTCGCACTAATCTTGAAGCGAACGGAAATTTAACCTTTCAAGCGAGCACTGTCGATTACTGAAACAAAACACTATCCTTAAACCTTCATTCTTGAAACGAAAACTTTAAACCTATTGCCCAATAAAATCTTTACCTTGAATATACACTTCACACCCAAACTAAAAATGTATTCCGAGCATATAAAAACAAAACAAAAACCCAAAACCTAGATTTTCCAAATTCTATTTATTCTTTACTATCTTCTGTTGCCCCCCCCCCCCCCCACCCACCAACTCCACCCCCATGCGATACCCGATTGTTGAGTACACTGTTCAGGTGAGCAGTTAACCCCCCGGGGGGCGAGAAGCGCCACGAAGACAATACCATATTATCTCAGACAAAATATTTCAAAAAGGTTAGGCCGACCTGTAACGGTAGAACAGTACAGAAATCGACCCATAACTGTCTTAAAACATCCCAGCATAAAGCTTAAAATAATCCCTCACTTCTTTAAGAAATGAGAGATCGATATTTTTTTTTATTTTTTTGGCAGGCTGAACAATGTTTATGAAATACTAAACTTTGTCAACAACAACAGCCAAGAAAAACCTTAAGAAAAATGTCTTTACATTTTTACTCAACAATATGAACCGCATAATCTAGTCTATATTTGGAAATAAGTTACATCCCTTTTCTCCGGTGATGTCCCTTTGTTGTGAGACGGCCCCCCAGCCGCTAGATTAGTGTGTAGTCTATTATTAGTGTAGGATATAAATATAAACATAAGAATCACGAGAAAAGGAAGAATGGGTCATTTTTCAAAAACTCGCGACGTATTTTTATTTTTTTTGGTCTACAAGAGCAGAAAGGGGAAGTGATAAGAAGAAAAAGATAAAATAGAAAAATAAAATGGTTCTTTTTTTCTTTGGGTCTTTTCTATTTAGCGCCCACATTTTAAGTCCAGTCCTTAGCCTAGCTCTGAACTGCTGCATGTTAGCCGAATATGAATTGGGAAAAAAATTAAATACGTAATTGATAATTTTATTAGCGAAGAAGTCTTTTCACATTTTTTCGAACAAATGCAGTTAAGGAAAGGATGAATCATAAAAAAATATATAGACTATAGACATAGACCCCATTTTAGGACTAACCTATTTAAGTAGCGAATACATTTCAACCCTACCCTGCAAAAAGGAACCTTGAAGTTTGTATGACATAATGTAGCCGGTACTAAAATGTACCTGTAACCCCCCCCCCCCCCCACCCCACTTCTTCCCCGTTTTTCTAAAGCAGCAAACTCATTTTTAGTAAAGTTACAACAGGGAAATATACACCCGGGTGGAGGGGATGTTCAGGCAAACGACCTTGACTGCTGGAACTACTCACCTGCATAGTTGTCGAACGTGGTCGGGTTATAGTCCTGGGCAAATCCTAGACAGGCCAGCCGCCGGGAGAGGCTGGTCTTCCCCACCATAGCGTCCCCCACCACCACACATTTCACGTTGCTCTTCTTCTCGTTCATGCACTTGTAATCCATGTCTTTTTCTTTATGATTGCATACAGTCATTTTTTTTCTTTCTTTATTCTTTAATCCTCGCTGGTTGTTTTTTTTTCTGTGTAGTTAAACACGATGAATTATTCCGGTAAAAATGTGACCTACTTAAAAACACTTCACTTTTTTTAAAAACTGGTTTTGACTCACTCTTCTCTTCTACACAGCACGTGTGTTTGAAAATTTCTATTTTGAATATTTCTGAAATAGAAATCAAACAAGGTTTTTATTATTTCGTTAAAAAATCTTAAACTTTTTAACACACCAGTTGAATTTAGTTTAGCGTAAAGCCGAGGGAACGCGGCATGGCTGTTTAATAAAAAAATGGTAGGTCGTGTCGGCTGCTGTAGATTAGACGAAAGGGTGGGGTCTGCTACGGGCGACTCAGAAAAGAACAAAATCGTGCAGTGTTTAAATAATCCTGATAAAATATCTTCAACATCAGGCCATGAAAGACAAATATAATAATCTAATATAAAAATTCATTTTTTTTTTTAAATCGCTCAGGCTAAATATATTTTAGATTTCTAGGTCATATTTGTGTTGTTTTTTTTTTTTTAAACATGGGTGTAACATGGCATGGACTGGATATTTAAGTAGATAATATAGGCGAGCGCGTGCAAGCGAACTAATTTGGTGTGTGAGCCGAATCTAAACAGATTATTTCATACTGCCTAAGAGCGTGTAGGCTCGTTAGAGAAGTATTAAAAAAATATAATAATATATATCACAAAATAATTATGAAATTAAATTTACAGAGTAGTCAACATTATTATGTCTTCATATGAAGGTCTCAAATGTAGAGTAGTGCATGGTCAACAGACTACAGAGGCCTTCCCAGTACGGACCGGAGTAAGGCAGGGTTGCCTACTTTCACCATTCCTGTTCCTACTGGCCATAGACTGGGTTATGAAGATGTCAACAGAGAAAACGCGAAACGGTATACAGTGGACATTGTGGAGCCAGCTGGATGACCTGGACTTTGCTGACGACCTGGCCCTCCTTTCTCACACACAACAGCAAATGCAGGATAAAACCAACAGGGTTGCAAATTTTTCTACAAGCCTGGGTCTGAACATCCACAGAGGGAAAAGTAAAGTTCTCAAAGTCAATGCATCAAACAACAACCCTATAACACTGGCAGAAGAAGCCCTAGAAGAAGTGGATAGATTCACCTACCTTGGAAGTATTGTTGATAAGCAGGGTGGGACAGAAGCAGACATAAAAATAAGGACGGGTAAGGCAAGAGCAGTCTTCAACCAACTAAAAAATGTTTGGGGTTCGGGAGATTTAACCCTTAGAATAAAAATCCGGATCTTCAACACACTAGTAAAACCTGTTTTACTCTATGGAGCTGAGACATGGAGAATAACTGCTATAAATAAGAAGAAAATACAATCATTTATAAACGCATGTCTCAGAAAGATCCTGCGAATTCGCTGGCCTAAAACCATCAGAAATGATGTTCTATGGCAACGGACAAATCAACTGCCAGTGGAAGTAGAGATCCTCCAGAGAAAATGGAAATGGATTGGCCACACACTCAGGAAGCCTGTATCCAGCATAATAAGACAGGCCCTCACCTGGAATCCACAAGGCAGGAGGAAGAGAGGCAGACCAAGAAAGACCTGGAGACGTGACCTGGAAGAAGACACCAAGAAGATTGGATACACCTGGGGACAGTTGGAGAGACTAGCCCTGGACAGAGATGTCTGGAAAGCTCTTGTCAGCGGCCTATGTCCCAGTAGGGACGACAGGCAAACATGACATGACATGACATGACATGACAAATTTACAACAAAATATATTCATCGTTAAGAATTTTAACATTCTGAAGCTAGACACACTATTAGCAAATATGGTTAAAAGAGAAAAATTCATCTTTCATAGTGGGGGCTACAATTCGATTTTTAAGATAAACACACCTGGATATGGTATGGCTTTCTTACAAGTAATCCTGTGAGAGTTAAGGTTAGAATTCGTGTTTAGGCTTACGTTTAAGGTAGACACTTCGACTGTATATCTAATCTGGCTACGGTATGGCTAACTGACATGGAGGTCTATGACAAGATTTAACAGAGAACTGTCCTGTTTGGCTAAACATACATCATTTCAAATTTATAATTCAGCTAGTGTTTTTAGAGTATATATGATAACACAACCCTAGAGTACTGTCTAGTTGTAGGCCATACACATAACCACTATACAACACCACGCCCAACCCTCCAAGCCTAGACCTTCTGCTGTTGTATGTCCAACAGTAACCAGATGGACTGTCACGTGATATTCGAGCACACCAGAGCTGTTTAAAAATACACAGTGTGTAGTGTTGAATGAGTCTGACAAACATAATACATACTACTGTTTACTTAATAACTAGATTCTATAGGTTAATAATATTGTATAGATTTGTGTGTTTCTAAAAGATGATTAGGGATTTAGAAAATACTGACAAGCTAAACTCTTTTACGATTTCAACAACTAATCTATACTAAAGACCGTAGATACATCTAGAATCTAGATCTAGATCTAGATCTACATCTGTATCGTAAAACAATAGTACTAAACTGATCCATTACGTATAGGCCTACATCAGTATCGTACATAAAACAATATTTTTTTTTTACTTTTCTTCATTTATTGTATTATACGTGATGTCTGATGACCAATAGACTAAGTTATAAATTAGGATATAAAATAACACAATACTTTAGTTTAAAACCTCACTAGACTTAGTAGATTCGGAACTGAGTATGAGTTATACTGTATAATAAAAGTATAAATAAACACATGAATTAACAATACGCTCATTAAAATATAAAATACAATTAATCAATTTATAAAAATCTTTAAGTTTTTCATAGTATTTACTACAACACTAGATCTAGATATCTAGATCTAGAATCTAGATTCTAGATCTAGATTCTAGAGTCTAGTCTAGATCTATACTGACGTACACTGATCACTGCACTGACTACAATAAATTATAAATAATATGGTTTAGAAAGTTAGATTCTTAAATCTAGTAAAACAATTTTTAATACAAAAACGTATCACGATTTAAATAATTTACATCACGTTGTCACGTTGATAAACTGAAATATAAACCTTCGTACAGTGATTACACATTCCTTTCGAAATAACCGTTAAAAAATCCTGACAAAGGGAGATTCCAATCCTTACTTAAACACTCCCGGTATGAGAAAGCCGTCTGCTGCTGAATGAACGATCCCGTCGACTGAATGTAGCAATCAACCTTCCTCGCTGACTATCAACAAAAATGTCATGTGACCGGAGCTAAAAATAACTGGGTCAGTCGCATGTCTTCTGCTTAGCCAATCGGAAAGCTCGTATGTGGAACAGTATTAGTGATGATGTAAGACTGAATGAGACTGCGGGGTTGCCTGGCGTGTTTATTTTTAGCGAAACCTCACAAAGCGTAATGCAATATTAAATACAGCAGGACAGGATTGGATTAGAAATCCACAGATACATAACACGTCTGACTTATGTCAGCAAGCCTACTTTGATTTGTCATTATTTCCGATATTTTCGGATATTTCCGAAAAAAGAAACGGCGTTAGACCCACGTAGTTCGTCATCAGCTATATTTATCATGAAAATAGAAAGACACTTTTAAAACCTCATGTACGATATATATATATTTTTTTACCCCTTGATTCCTTGTCACGTTGTCCGTCATGTTGCCTGGGGGTCGACAACTTGCTAAAGAAATTCCACCTACTTCTTACGAGCTGACAGTGTTTCTTTCAGACTTTTTTTTAATTTAGGGGAGAGGGGGGACTTGAATTTTTAGGGGGTGGGTGACTTTCCTAGTTGGACACTGGTAAAATTGTACATTTTCTGTATAAATTCTATTTCGTTCGGGGGTGGCGGGTGTGGGTGGGGGTGGTGCGGGCGCCTGATGAGATGCCTGAAAGAAACATTGAGAGCATATTTTGTTTCAAACGTGATACAATCACTGTAATAATGTACATTTACGTGACTTCTGGAATAATTAAACGTTTAATTAATTTTTAAAAAATATTCATTAAAAATAAGGACCAGATAGTAGATCAATTTTGCCTTAACATGACCCACATTCGGTGAATTCAACAGGATGTTATTTTCTTAAAATTAAAATGTGAAAAAAAAATAATTTAAACATGTTTATAATATCAAGCTTTGATGTTGTGGACAGATTAGAACGATTTTCTTGAGATATGATTTTGATTGTGCTCCGATTATTTCGACAGTACATTTTACGATATTTTCGATTTGGTGGCATCCTCTAAAAGGTATCCCCGCCCCAATGATGTAACTGACATAAAGCGATTTTCAGGAACAACTGTCAGTAATTAAATAAAAAAAACAAAAAATAAACAAGTCTAGCCAGGTTACTTGGACTGTCATTACTGTCAACACATGTTCGTCACAATCATCTGTTATGACACATGCTCATCTTTACATACGAGCTGCAGAACGTGCTGCGCATGCGTCGAATCATAGTTTCAATTGAATAATGTTGTATCGATATCATGAAGTGTAATCGATTAGTGTTAGGCTTAGTTAGGGTATGTATTGAGTTGTTAGATTTTGGTATAGTTACCTTGAGGTATAAGTTTGAGGTTAGGGTAGGTTAATGCTGTATCGATATCATAAAGCATAATCGGATAATGTTAAGACTTATTTATAGTAGGTATTGAGTTGTATGACTATTAATATCGATACCATGAGGTAAAACCGATTAGCGTTAAGCCTTGGTTAGGGTAGGTTGGAATTGTGAGATTTTCGTGATGGTGTGTGGATGGGTCATTAGAAAATGACTTTGAATTTGTTTATGATGGTAAGCAAATGGGTTTCGGTGTATGTTATATGACTTGTGTAAGTCGAGAGATTGGAGGGGTGGGGTGGGAGGGGTGAGGGTAAAGTGGGAGGATGAAGTAGGGTTTGTTAGATTTAGGGTAGGGAACTATGGATCATGGATGAGGTATGTCGAGCGTGTATGCTTTACCTAGTTTTAACTACGTTGAGGTTGTTTCTATTCAACGATACCCATCTGTTAAGTAATATTTATATATAGACAGTCATTGTCTTAATTTATCTTTGTTTACACGTGTTTTAAAAACAAATTATGGTATATTGACAACTAAAAATACAATTTTCTTTGTTGACGTATCAATCTGACATGGCCTGTATACAAAAAAAAAAAAAAAAAAAAAAAAAACACACCAAAATGCCATAATTGCTCTATCCAACAGAGTCAATATAATTTGTCTGCTCCCTCCTCCCCTCCCCTACTCGCCCTTGAGCCAGCACGGTGTTGCGTGCATGTTATATTTGTTCAGCTGGGCTGTTTGTAAACAAGCAAACAGGAAGAAGCTGTGCGGTGGTCTCCCTTGTTTTAACTCTCTTTATGTGGTGGCTTCCCCTTGTTCAATTTTTTTTTCCTTTTTGCACGAGTCTTTCTTTTAAAAAAAAATTAAATGTTCCTAAATGTTTTTATTTTATTTTGCTTGCTTTATCTTATACAGACATGTGCTACAAAGTCTGGAATGTAGTCATGTGGGCCTACGCAAATATAATTTTTTTTTTAAAAAGCCCAAAAATACAAGCAACAAGTGTCCTGGTTTTGTCAGTTTTACCTGGTGAATTTTGGAATAGCGTGTAGATCTATTTATATTTTAAAAACCCATAACAAACATAATAGATAATTTTTAAAATTTAAAAAGTGTGCAGAGGCGTAGCGACCCTTCCCGGCGACCGGGGACGAACTTTCGATTTGCACCCCCCCCCCCCCCCCTCAAACTTTCGATTTGCAGCCCCCGCCCTAAAACTTTCGATTTGCAGCCCCCCCCCTAAAACTTTCGATTTGTTTCTCCAACCCATTTTGGCGCCCTCTAAGGTCGGCGCCCGGGGACATATGTGCCCAACCCCCGCCCCCCCCCCTCTCTACGCCTCTGAAAGTGTGGGTGAAAGAGAGGCAACAGATCATCTTAAATGTAACCGTTACGAAAAAAAATATATTCTATTTTAACAACACTATTTTAATGGCACTAACAGAAATTTTCGTTTTAAATTAACAAAAACTGATTTTAATACCAAGTCTCTACGCCAATCGGCTTTATCTCAAGGAATCGATACTAAAATCTAACCATTCGATAGAGTGGCGTCGCTAGGTCGGGTGTCACCCAGTGCGGCACTTAGTGGTGTCACCCCCCCCCCCCCCCAAAAAAAAAAGTATTTATCTATATAAATTTGTACTTAAATTTGTACCCGGTGCGGCCCGCACCCTCCGCCCCGCCCTCGCTACGCCTCTGATTCGATACCTACCCTAGATAAGCCTTGAAACGAATCGATTTTATATCGATACAGCATTATTTAATTGAGACTATGATGTATGCATGCGGATCACTTCCTGATATATCGTCAGTAAATATGAGCTTATTTCATGAGGGGTACTGGATGAAGCTTGACAAGTCCAGAGGCGTAGCTAAGGGAGGGCACCAAATTAGGTAGAAAATACAATAACATCCTTATTCTGAACTGCATTACAGTCGAATTAAAGAAAATAGAAAGCTATTTGGTTCTATGGACGGCTTTCTACGTTGCTTGTGTGATACGGGAAAAACTATTAACGATTACTATTTACTCCTCTGTGTGTGTGTGTGTGTGTGTTTGTGTGTGGTGGGGGAAGGGGTCCATTTTCGCTAACGTGAATAAATATATAAATATGTAGGAGGGGGGGTGCAAAATCGATAGTTCGCCCCGGGCGCTGTAATGGTTTGATACGCCTCTGTACAAGTCTCCCGTTTATATTGTCCACTAGTCGATACCCTAGGCTGAATCAGAATAAACTAAGGACGTGTCATAGTACCGACTTTCAATTTGTGATTTTAGGATATGTCTGTAAAATTATGACATTCACTTTTAACTACTGCGAAGAATAATTTTTATTTTTCTCTTGCCACTTTTTCGGCCTTATAGTAAAGATTTTGATGTCTTGTATAGTACTAAGGGAAACAACCGTTTTAACATATATTGTGTTATTTGGTTATCTGATTATCGAACATTCTTACAAGGAAAAATAATTAGCTCCGGTCTAGTCTAATTTAAAACATACATTTTGGTTGAAAAACTATTCATTAGAGAAAATGATAGGTGTTACTTAGGATAATTTTTAAATATTTTTAAAAATTGCCTACTAGCTCATGTTGTGCGCCATAGTAAAAAAAAAGCAGTTTTAACATATACGGACATTTATTAATGCATACAGTTGGTGATAGCGTAATTATATTTAGTGATTTCCGTGTAAATATAAAATAAAAAGATTATAGGAAACCACTGTATCCTGGACCACCTCAATATTTCGATATTAAAACCGCACTAGGGGTCTCAATTCTAGATTTATCATCATTTTATTTATGCAGAGAAAAATGCATCAGAATTCAATTTATATAAGGGAGTTAACCATTAAATATTATTTTACATTTAGAGTTATCTTTTAAGCAGAAGCCCGGATGATCGGCTGCTAGCTGCTCCCTACTTATATCCGGTCTCCACCTCATAAATATACAATCGATTTTCAATATCTGTAAGAATTTTGTTCGAACATTGAATCTAGTCCTGGCGATTTAAAATCAAGAAAGTCGTATCTTGACCAACAGCCAGGATGGCTGATTTGGCCGACCAAGAGGTCGCAGGAACACCTCAAGCGGCACCTGTTCCAGTGCAGGCAATGGAGGTACCTGCTTTCCTGGTCTATTTTCGCAAGGTTGTTCCAGTGCTCTTAGACGACGATGATCCAGATCTCAAGGCTCTGCAGGCTGCTGTTACAGACAAACAGCATTTAGAAGCTATTAAGAAGTTTTTGAATGACCCACAGGCACCATCACTGATTGTTCAGAGGGCAGCCGTAAAAGGTTAGTGAATTTTTTTAGACACCCCCCCCCCCCCCCGCCCCCAACAACTTAGTTTAGTTAGGGATTTAGGTAAAAAAACACTAATCATCATATAAAAATAAAAATTACATATTCTTGTAGAGCTCAACTATATGAAAACAAAACAAAAAAGATTTTCTGTCTAGCTCAAATAGTTTTTTTTTGGCGAATTTTTTTGTGAGGGGTGGAATCCCCTTGCTTTTGCATTGGCCAATTGTGACAAGTCATGGTATACCTGAATAAATTGAGCATAGTTATTTTACTTGCAGTTGTATTTTGTTCATATTTGCAGAGTTTAACTAGAATGATATATAGAACTTGTAAATGCTGTTGAAATTAATAAAAATAATACAGAACTTATATTTTTGTGTTGGCTTCCTCCCATAACCCCAAAAAACTG
This sequence comes from Physella acuta, assembly GCF_028476545.2. Lineage (NCBI taxonomy): Eukaryota > Metazoa > Mollusca > Gastropoda > Physidae > Physella > Physella acuta. The sequence continues at coordinate 69,814 of NW_026732778.1, forward strand.
TGTGCTGCGCAAATATGAAAATGTTTCTAAAGCCATATTTTATATAAATACAGCAAATGAAAGAACTACAAAGTTAGAAATCTAAAGTAAATGACTTGAACACTGTTATGTGCATATAATTGCCTCATTATTTTGGGCAGGTGAAGTAGAGTCCATCTTTAAGCCATTTTGTTATAAAACTGCTGCGCAAATATGAAAATGTTTCTAAAGCAATATTTTATATAAATACAGTGAATGAAAGAACTCCATAGTCAGAAATCTAAAGTAAATGACATGAACACTGTAATGTGTCTATAACTGCCTTGTTATTTTGGGCAGGTGAAGTAGAGTCCATATAAAAGCCATTTTGTAATAAGTGAAATGAAGTTATCAGATCAATGTTTTTATCTGTGAATTGTGTATGGATTCTGATTTTCAGCATATAACTATATCTAAGGGTAAGTAGAACTTGAATACTTAAAATTACAGTTAGCACAATGTTAGTGTATAGCAACAGACAGGTAACCTAGATCCAGAGTCTGACTCTTGTCAGTCGAGAGTCTAGTCTGACAAAATTGGATTTTTAGGAAAAACATATTCTAGAAAAATAGAACTAGAGCTGAAAAAATTAAAGATGGGTATGTAAATATATTTTGAAATAAAAAATTAGATTTGTTTGCACATGCCATAAGATTGCTGTTATTAGTTGATCAAACTTAAAGGCAGGAAGATCGGGATGAAAAAATATAACAATGGTGGCAGCGTGACCTACATACAGTGACTACGTTCGGAGGGGTATAACTAATGTCGGAGTCAAAATATCCAAAAACAAATTTCATTTCCAATTACTTAAGATATGTCTGATCAGTAATCTACTCTCATCTAGAGGAATTTTTTAAAAAATCGAGATTCCAACGTATTTGAAACTAACCTTGATACAGGGGGAAGACCAAAGCAGAGACAGCATGCAATCAGGTCGCAAAGCCATTAAAACTAAGGGACAACCACTCTACTTTTTAATTAACCTTAGGAAATGACCTTTTAAACTTAATTAATTACCATAAATTAAAAACTTATTAGTATGCAAAACCAAATCTCGTGGGTCCGGTATCAGAAAGTAATGGGCGATTTCGGGTCATGTTTTTACCGCGAACTCGGCGGATGCCGACAACCCTAGTTTAGTAATAGTTAGGCCTATGGCCTATCAGTAGGCCTATCTATTGTAGTATTTTTTAATTATAAAAATTAAGACATGGAGGGGGGTGGGGGGCTACTAAATAGTATACTAAATGTCCAGCTTACAGTTCTATTATTGTCAAGTCTCTAGGTCCCTTGAGAGGAGATTTATACTAGATCTAGAATCTAGACTAGATTTAGATTCTACTTTGAAGTGAAGTACAATACTTTTTGTAAAAAGATTAGTTTATTAGTAGTAGGATGTCATACTATTAGTACTAATAAGGGCTATTAGTACTAATAAGGGCTTTCTACAATATAGACTCTAGTTCAAATTATTAGGGTTAATATTAAAAATAGTACAAAAAATTTGTCCCAGTCTTTTTATATTATATGGGAATACCACACATGGTTACAGTTAGCTTTATTACTTTATTGATTAGGCCTTCTGAGTCATCATCCAGTTGGCAAGGCTTATGCTTGATTATTGTACATCTGTCACTGAAAATCTTTAAGCTTAAGCCTTAAGCTACAGCTGGCATCAGCTTTCCAGATATTTGACACCTATTCAAAGTTGGTGACGTTTAAGAAAAGACTGTTATAAAATGTACAGACAGTCTTATTAGTAACACAACTGCTAGAAGCATTTTAAAAACTAGTTTTGGCTTAGAGATTTTGAAGATAATGTATTTAAAAAGTTGTGAAATAATTTGGTTCTGTCAAGTATGTATACTTTAGACATTGTAATATATACATTTAAAATTTAGGTTTTGGATATATTTTTTTTTGAGAAAATGAACATTTTGGCATACTTATGTAGCTAAAGTGTGATTTGTCAATTTTTTTTTTCAATTAATAGATGACTCTGAAGAATCTGGTGATGGAGATGCAGATAGCAATAACTCCCCTTACAGCATTTCAACAGATGTACATTTTGGCAGTTCAAAAATGGCTAGGTATTTATTAATTAATTTTTTTCCAAAAATGGCTGGGTATTCATTAATTAATTTTTTCCAGTGAAGTTAATGTTTAATAAATTTTTTTAAATTTTGAAAAACTTTTTATGCCATTTCTTAAATTTCAGTGTTGTGTTCATCAAGAGAGGACCTCAATTGGAAGGGGATAAAGGGCTGGCATCTCAGCTGCGAATCATGAACTTTAGTGAAGGATCACCATATGAAACCTTGCATGCATACATCAGCAATGCAGTTGGCCCATATTTTAAGTCTTACATCAAAGAAACTGGAAAGGCAGAAAGGTAATTTAAAAAATTATAATCATTTACTTTTTTTTTTAAATAAGGGAATTGATGCATAATATTTGTTTTCATAAAATTAAATTTAACCATTAAACTTGTTTATCAGGGATGGAGATAAAATGGCCCCCACTGTAGAAAAGAAGATTGCTGAGCTAGAAATGGGACTTCTGCACCTGCAGCAGAACATTGACATCCCTGAGATAAACCTACCTGTCAACCCCTTAGTGCTAAGTGTGATAAAGAAGTGTGGTGAAGAAAGCAGAAAGCCAAAAGTAATATCCCTAATATTTAAATAATTTTATAAAAATTACAAACTTCTGTTAATGTATTTAGAAGGAAAATATATCACAACATTTTTATGAATCTCTAGGTTGAAGAGTTTGGTGACAAGGTTGATGATGCTCAGTTTTTAAACAATCTTCAAAGTGGTGTCAACAGGTGGATTAGAGAGATTCAAAAGGTACATTTAGTTTTGTTTGATAAAGTTAAATTAAATCTAAATACTTATTGAACTTGTATCTTACTTAGAATTTTATTGTATAACGATTAAGTATTCTAAACATGAAAATTCCAGGTGACAAAATTAGACAGAGATCCGTCGTCAGGTACAGCTCTGCAAGAAATCAGTTTTTGGCTCAATTTAGAACGTGCCCTCCTCCGAATCCAAGAAAAGAGAGAAAGCATTGAAGTTGTGCTCACACTAGACATACTGAAACATGGCAAACGTTTCCATGCTACTGTCAGTTTTGACTCTGATACAGGTAGAGGATAATGTTCATACATTTTTTTAAATCCAAATTTTTGTATGATACCATTGCTTCTGTCTGTTTTACTCTCACAAATAGAAAATAACTCGAATTTTATACAACATTAATTTTATTTTTAAAATGCAGATTATATGACATTTAATAGTACTAAATACAACTAAAGTGAATTTCGCATTTTTAAAAAAACCTAAAATTAATGTATTATAGTATTAAGAAAGTGTTATCTATTAGTATATAACTTTTTCCTTCGTCACAGGACTGAAACAAGCCATGGCCACTGTGAATGACTACAATCAGCTGATGAAGGATTTCCCCATCAATGATCTTCTCTCAGCCTCAGAGCTGGACAGAATTAAACTAGCTGTTCAAGGAATTTTCCTTCACTTGCGCAAGATTCGCTCCACAAAATACCCAATCCAGCGAGGGTTAAGATTAGTGGAAGCTATCTCCAGAGATTTGAGCACTCAGATGTTGAAGGTTACACTTTTTTTCTGTTGAGTTGTTATAGAAATAGCTACCATGAGTACAAATATATTATTCAATTTTATCAATTTTTTTCATGGTCTTAAACAGCTTTAAAAATAAATTAAATAATCATGAATAGATGTTTGATATTTGACTTAACGCAATTTCAGATTCTTGGAACTAGACGGTTGATGCACATACCTTTTGATGAGTTTGAAAAGGCAAGTTTAAATTCATTTTTTGTGTGTATGTCTTTAAAGTTTATTTTAAACATGTATTATTTACTTTTATTTACCTACCTTGTATAAACTTACTAAATCAGGTAATGGGAGCTAGCTTTGAGGTGTTCTCCTCATGGGATGATGAGTTTGACAAGCTGCAGGGTATGCTGAGGGATCTGGTGAAAAAGAAGAGAGAAGAGCATTTGCGCATGGTCTGGAGAGTGAACCCAGCTCACAAGAGGCTACAGGCACGCATTGAGCACATGAGAAAGTTGGTGAAATTTTTGTACTTTTTAATTATGCTGATAAAAAGTTGATAAAATTTATGTTCATTTTTACTGTATATCTTTAATTTAATCATTTTACTTTAATTTTTAAGATATATGATTAGAAAAAATATCAATAGCAATTATTTACTTTCTTTACTGTGTATTAAAAAAAATCTGAATTTCCTAGTTGTTATTCATTTAAATATTTCCATTTTAAAGATTCCGTCGCCAACATGAACAGCTACGCCAAGTGATTATTCGTGTACTTCGCCCTGTCACAGTGAAGAGAGGATCATCACCAGGCAGTGAGGAGCCAGAGGTGAAAGACAAACCAGTCACAGATGAAGCTGCCGATGCTAATGCAATTGAAGTTAGTAATTATTTTTAATTAGTAGGCCTTTAACAGTTATAAAACTCTACATCTTAATACATTCTTGCATACAACTAAGATACTCAATTTTTTGAAACGTTGCATGTTTTGATTTTTCATAATTTAATGAAAGTTGAAATTTACAGTGTATTATATCAATGGTACTATGTATGTTTAGGAAGTCAACTTGGCTTATGAAAATGTTAAAGAAGTTGATGTCTTGGATGTTTCTAAAGAAGGAGCAGATTCATGGGAGGCAGCAGTCAAAAGGTTGGTTTCTGAAAATAATTCTGAAAATAATTTTCATTGTTATTATAAAATCTTCTGGTAACAATTTAAAACTCTTTTATCTTTGAGATTTTGTTATTCACTGTACAATTAATATTTTATGTTAGTTTCATTTTCTTTAATGAGTCCATCTTTGTCTAATCAGATATGAAGAGAGGATTGACCGTGTTGAAACCAGGATTACAGCCAGGCTCAGAGACCAGCTAGGCACAGCAAGAAATGCCAATGAGATGTTCCGCATCTTTTCTCGCTTCAATGCTCTCTTTGTGAGACCACACATCCGTGGTGCAATCAGAGAATACCAGACTCAACTGATCCAGAGGGTGAAAGATGACATTGAGTCACTGCATGAAAAGTTCAAGGTTAGAAAATACATTTTAAAACTTGAAGCTAAAGAGATGTATTGTATTTTTAATGGTAGAAGAAAAATAAATTAAACTATTAGGAATTGCATCTTGTAATTTTGTAATTTTTTTTGGCAAACAGGTTCAGTATGCACACAACCAGGCCTGTCAGATGAGCAAAGTCAGAGACTTTCCACCAGTGTCAGGTTCCATCATCTGGGCAAGACAGGTAATTTAAAAAATATTTGTAAACTTATCTTTGAACAGAATTTTTTAAGTTTGACTGCTTTAATTTCTGTGCATTCAATGCTAATTAGGATTTTAAGAAATTGTTTTAATTTCAAAAACGTGCTCTGCATAAACATTATTTTTTTTAGTTAAAATTGGTCAGCTAGGCACATATAAGTAAGAACCCAAATTTTAAAATGTTTATTAAAAATTTTCTTATTTTTGTTTGCAGATTGAGCGCCAGTTGAATGCTTACATGCGCCGTGTAGAAGATGTACTTGGCAAGGGATGGGAAAACCATGTAGATGGACAAAAGCTCAAAGCAGATGGTGACAGTTTTAAAATGAAACTCAACACACAGGAGCTGTTTGATGATTGGACACGAAAAGTAAAATTCTTTTCTCAAAAAAAAAATCAAATTTGGAAACATTTGTTCTTTTTTTAAAAAAATCTTTTAATTTATTACAAAAAATTTGTTTTATTCATTCATAAATACAATGCAATTTTCTACTTCAATAAAATTCTTTGAAACAGGTTCAAAACAAGCAGCTTACAGTTGTGGGCAAAATCTACACTATCACTAGTGTCAGAGTGCCCAATAAAGGAAACATCCTTAAACTTGGTGTCAACTTTCAGAGGGAGATCATTCAGCTTTCAAAGGAGGTCAGTAATCTTTAAAAACAGCTCTTGGTTCTATTTCTTCATAGATTATTCTGATTTAAAGTGTTAAAAAAGTAGCTGTCACATTGTTCTCTTTCCTTTTAAGGTGCGCAATCTAAGATGGCTTGGTTTCAGAGTTCCACTTGCTAATGTCAACAAAGCCCATCAGGCTAACCAACTTTACCCTTTTGCCATTTCTCTCATGGAAAGTGTGCAGTCCTATGATAAAACATTGAAAAAGGTAAAACAATTGTCAGTAACTTCAGTTTGTAATATGAAAGTAGAGTTAGTTGAATGCTGACTTTTTTGTACAGAAATAGATATGTTAAAGGGTGTTTCTTACATAGTATAACAATGCTGTTATAGATTGAAGGCAAGGAATCACTCAAGCTCTTGATTGCTGGATGGAGAAAAGACTTACAAAACATGATAGCTGATGGTTGCGGCCTTCAGTGGGAATCTTACAAACTGGATCCTTATGTTCAGAGACTTGCTGACAGTGTCATCAGTTTCCAGGAAAAGGTGTGTAATAGTTTAAAAGTTAATAGGTATTATAATTACTTGTTGCTGTATCTTGTTAAATATTGGAAGTGATTATTTTTATTAATCTAAAAAATCTTTAAATGTAAAAATGTTTACAGAAATTAATTTTAATCATCAATAATACAAAGAAAATTTAAAACAATTAATAGTTAAAGTGTAATTTGCCTTCTATAATCAAGTAAATTCAATCACGAAATTACAATGAAGACAAAAAAAATTACTTAAATAGTTCAATTCTTATTTATCTTATATCATTTTATTAATTAAATCTAGGTTGATGATCTTTTGGCAATGGAGGAAGAGATTGATGTTGAAGTACGTGCACTTGAGACATGTACATACAATGCTTCCATCTTTAGAGAAATTCTCAGCAGAATCCAGAAAGCAGTTGACAACCTCAGTCTTCGCTCATATTCAAATCTGCCTCTGTGGGTAGCACATCTGGATGAAGAGGTAATCTCAATTTCTATTCGCTTTTAATGTTCGGTTATATAATATTGGTAAGTAAATTAGTCTTTTCTTTATTACAGAATTATTCAACATTATGAAATGAAATGACTTATAGCCTGTTTTCTTTGTCTTAGGTGGAGAAGAAACTGGCAGCTCGTTTGGAAGCTGGTCTCAAAGCTTGGACTCAGGCTCTTCTAGGTCAAAGAGACAGTAATGTTGACCACTCCATGGACACAGATGATGAACCAAAACAACCAACACACAAGCCTGGAGGAGATCCAAAGATCAAAGTCAGTTCCTGAGTGCAATTATTATTTTTTTTGTTTGCTTTTCAACTATATTTTAAATTTCAAGATCCTGGGAATTTTACAAATTAAATTGTTCTGATTTGTCCTATTGTGTAGAGCTTAGTTCATGAGTTGAGGATCACCAACCAACTGATGTATGTGAGTCCTCCTGTGGAAGATGCTCAGTTCAACATTCTCCAAGAGCTCTTTGCTTGGGAGGCTGTCATCACAAGTTTGCCACGCATTCAGCATTCAAGATACCAAGTTGGTTCAAGTCTTACAATTTCTATCACACTATATTTTACTTTGATAACTGTATAAAATTGAAAAACTAACTTTAATCTTTTTTTAATAAGGTTGGCCTACAAGCTGAGTCTGAAGCAGACAGCACATACAGAAATGTTCTCACAAAGTTACCAGAGGGCCCTATTGTTTTGGAATCTTCTTATTCAGCCATCCAGAAGACAGTTGAAGAGTTCAGGAAATATGTGAATGTAAGTTGTTGATTATGGAAAAAGGTCTAAAAATACAAGCCTGTCTCTTTATGTCGATTTGACCTTGTCTAAAGCTAATATTTGCTACTTCAGTGATGCAGCTTAATTTTTCAAGTGTTTACATAACATGTTTAACAATTGCTGTATAGGTCTGGCTGAGATATCAGTCTCTGTGGGATTTGAACCCGGATGTTCTTTACAATAGACTTGGCAACAATCTTGTGAGATGGATGAAAGCACTGGAAGATATCAAGTAGGTTCAATTTTGTTTTCTGTGCAGAAAAATATTTAAATTGTGATGAAAATTTGGCTAGAGTCTCTGAATTTGACTGATGCACAATATAATTTTCTGAATATTTCTTTTGAAATTCATGATCATTTGAAAGAAAAGTAATCCATGAATATGTAAGGTAATTTAAATTATTTTTTTATCAGAGCATCTCGCAAAACTTTTGACACTTCTGAAACTCAGAAAGAGATTGGACCACTCATTGTTCAATTTGGAAAAGTAAGTTTTATGTTAGGAATGTATAAAATAGCATTTAAAGTAAATATGAAAAGTAAGATAGTTCTTATCTATTGATTTCCTTAAATTTTAGGTACAGTCCAAAGTGTCATTGAAATATGATTCCTGGCATAAAGAGGTGCTCAGCAAGTTTGGATCTTTGTTGGGCAATGAGATGGCTGAGTTCCATTCTCAAGTCTCAAAGGTAAGTTACTTTAATTTAGACAGCAACTATGCAGTTGATATATTCTTATACTAATGGAAATCACAAACAAATAAAGAAGGTAAAAAAAACAGTTAAGTGTAACACATTTTTTTTTTAATAATTTGAATAACAAATTCTTCTAAACATTTCTTTCTGTGTGCCAACTGGGAAATGTTTAATTTTTAATGTATAACTTTCAGTCTAGAACAGATCTAGAGTCTCAGTCTATTGACACAGCCAACACTTCTGAGGCTGTTGGTCTCATCACCCATGTACAAGCTCTCAAGCGCAAGGTCAAATCTTGGGAGAAACAAGTGGAGGTATGCATTATTTGATGAATAACCTTAAACCACTGAATAATTTAGTTACTATAACAGCTAAGTTTATAGCTTTAGAATGTAATTTGAAAAAAAAAAATCAACTTTATTTTTGTGCTACATTTTGCTCTAAAACATTTCAACAGACATACAAGGAGGGTCAGCGCATCCTTGAAAGACAAAGGTTCCAGTTCCCAGCTCAGTGGTTGTACATTGACAACATTGAGGGAGAATGGGGAGCCTTCTCTGACATCATGAAGAGGAAAGATTCCTCCATCCAGACAAGAGTGGCAAGCTTGCAGATGAAGATTGCCTCTGAGGACAATCTCATTGAGAACAAGACAGGAACTTTGTTGCAAGAGTGGGAGAAAGAAAAACCTGTCACTGTAAGCTGTTTTATTTATTACATGTTTCTACTATAAATAATTCAATCCATAATATGAAAAGGTGTTATACACTTTCTTAAAAAAGTCATATTGAAAATATACTTTGGTTTATATGCAGTTTTTTAAATTACTTAGGGTGAGATGAGGCCAGACATTGCTTTGAAATCTCTGACCATCTTCGAAGGTAAATTTGCCAGGCTTAAAGAAGAAAGAGACAATGTTGCAAAAGCAAAGGAAGCTTTGGAACTTGCTGAACCAGGTAGTATATTTAGCTTTTTTCATAATTTGTGAAGATTTTGCACTACCTTTTAGTTAATTTATTATAAAATTTGAATGTACATTGCTTTGTACTTTGTGATGTAGGCTATGTCAGTCCAAGCCATGAACGCATGCAGGTTGGACTTGAAGAACTGCAAGACTTGAAAGGAGTTTGGCAAGAACTTGCCAAAATTTGGGAACAAATTGATGAGCTTAAAGAAAAGCCTTGGCTCTCCGTGGCACCAAGAAAGGTAAACTAAAAGTTACTTTGTTTACTAAATAATTTTCTTTCATTATAAAAAAGTAACACAACATCCAGTATTTATTTAGTTTATAATTCATGAAGATAATTTGAGCCATAACTAATGCACAGCATTTCAGATGAACAATTTTAAATTATTGTTTTGCATTTAATAGATCCGCCAATCAATTGATGGTCTTCTGAATACAATGAAAGATTTGCCAGCCAGATTAAGAGCCTATTCATCTTTTGAATATGTCAAGAAACAGTTACAACAGTATGCCAAAGTAAGTATTCTAAAGATAACAGTATCATTTGTATCATGTAGGATGTAGAAATATTTCTAATATACATTTTTAATTGTTAGGTCAATGTCCTGATTGTGGAGTTGAAATCTGAAGCACTCAAGGAGCGTCACTGGAAGCAACTAATGAAGAGACTGAATGTGAACTGGGTGCTCTCTGAGCTTACCCTTGGACATATTTGGGACATTGATTTTGTCAGACATGAGCCCACCATTAGAGATGTCATCATGGTTGCCCAAGGTGAGATGGCCTTGGAGGAATTCTTAAAACAGGTGAGTTCATGGAGTTCATTTTAAGTAGTTAGTTTATTACTAAATCTTGAACAGCAATCCTAAAACTCTATTTACAACTACAGGCTTCATGAAGTTTTGGCTCTTAATATAAGTAAAAACAAAACCATGTACTTCTTGTTAACTACACCGCTGTAAAACTCCTTGTATCAATAGGTCAGTGAAGTGTGGCGCAGCTATGAGCTTGACATGATCAACTACCAGAATAAGTGTCGTCTCATCAGGGGATGGGATGATCTCTTTACCAAGGTGAAGGAACACATCAACAGTGTTACAGCTATGAAACTTTCTCCTTACTACAAGGTAAGAATATTTTGATAACAGCATTAAAAAAATATTATTTGATAATGAAATACTTCAACTCCAAATACTTTTCCTTTAGTAATTACTTTTTAGCATCTGTTATTCTTAATTGTTATTTTTACTTTGAAATTTTTCTTTTCTTTACCACCTTTTCTTTTTAGTATTTGTGTATTCATTCCACTATTATTTTTTCTTTCACTCAGCAATTTGAAGAAGATGCTCTGTCTTGGGAAGACAAACTAAACAGAATCAATGCACTATTTGATGTGTGGATTGATGTACAGAGAAGATGGGTCTACCTTGAAGGAATCTTCACTGGAAGTGCTGACATTAAGCATTTGCTTCAAGTTGAAACAACACGTTTCCAAGGGTAAGTTAGTGGCTAAATTTTAATGCAGAGATTTCTTTCTTTGCTAAGTACATTTTATAATTGACAGCTCATGCTCTTCTATAATGTAAACATTCCTCTATCAGTGTCAGCACAGAGTTTTTGGGTCTGATGAAAAAAGTTGCCAAGTCACCACTTGTGATGGATGTGCTGAATATCCCCAATGTACAGAGACAGCTTGAGAGACTTGCAGATCTGCTCAGCAAGATTCAAAAAGCACTTGGAGAATACTTGGAAAGAGAAAGAGCTTCTTTCCCCAGGTAAATTACATTAGTAGAAAATGTACACGAAATAATAATTTTCTCAATATTTTTGACAAAGCTAGAAAGTGAATAAAATATTTACAATATTGTTTAACTTTCCAGATTCTACTTTGTTGGAGATGAAGATTTGCTTGAGATTATTGGTAACAGCAAGAACATACCACGTCTGCAGAAACACTTTAAAAAAATGTTTGCTGGAGTTGCCTCCATCATACTGAATGAAGATGAGTCTCATGTTGTTGGTCTGACATCTAAAGAAGGAGAGGAGGTAAAGGCTCTAACTAAGGAGTTTATCAGAACACTAAAATTATAAATTGTAATGCAGATTTACAGTGGCTCTTATTAGAAGTTTGTCAGAAACAAATTCAGATGTTTACTTTGATGTAAAAAAAAAAACATTGTGCTAAAAAAAATTCTTTTCTTTAGGTCATCTTTGCCACACCAGTGTCTATTGCAGCCCATCCAAAGATAAATGAATGGCTGACTTTGGTTGAAAAAGAAATGAGGGTGACATTGGCTAAACTGTTGGCCAGTGCTGTCCAAGACATGTCAGCTTTCAAAGGAGGCAAAGTGGAACCCTCACACTACCTGACATGGGTTGACAAATATCAAGTATGTCATAGTTTATTTAGAACTAGTTATATTTATGAAATTTAATGATGAAAACTTGGGCTAGAGTCTCAGATCACTAATGACTGACACAAAGCTTTTCTGAATACTTTTATTTTCAAAATAACAAGTTTAATATAGTAGAAAGGACATCTTTAAAAAAAATGTTAATTGATTCTTTAAGGCACAACTGGTTGTTTTGGCTGCCCAAATATCCTGGTCAGAGAGCATGGATCAGGCCTTGCAGACTTCTGCCAACAAAGGTGGTGATATGGCTGCTATTGTTGAAGTTTTAGGAACTGTTGAGTCTACCCTAAATGTTCTTGCAGATTCAGTGCTTCATGAGCAGCCACCTGTCAGACGGAAGAAACTGGAAAGTTTGGTGAGTTTAATGATTTTAATATTCCCTTACTAATGTAGCCAGTTAAAAATATTTATTGTTTTATAGCCTGTTAAATATATTTGTATATTCGTGTTTTGAAAGTGGTAAAATATCAGACTAATGGTTAAAAAATTGGTTCAGATCACAGAGCTTGTCCACCAGCGTGATGTAACAAGAACCATGATAAAGACTCACGTCAACAACCCCAAATCATTTGATTGGCTTTCACAAATGAGGTTTTACTTTGATCCTAAAAACACAGATGTATTGCAGCAACTCTCAATCCAGGTAGGCTATATATATTATGAATGTTTAGCTTTATCGATACTTTTTTTTGGCTGTGTACTGTTTACAAGTGTAGTTTGTGACTAATCTAAATTTCTTTACTTAATTCTAGATGGCCAATGCAAAGTTCAACTATGGCTTTGAATATCTTGGAGTTCAAGACAAACTTGTCCAGACACCCTTAACTGATCGCTGTTACTTAACCATGACACAGGCTTTGGAGGCAAGACTTGGTGGATCTCCATTTGGTAATTATTTTCTTTATTACTTTCAAAATATGTCTTCAGTTTTTTTGCATCTTCAAGTACAAATATATGTAAATTTGAAAATTGTTCATGCTCCAAAAATATCTGATAATGGTGTGGATTAAAAATAAACTAAAAATAAAAAATATTTTAACCATTTTTTTAATCCTCTAGGACCTGCTGGAACTGGCAAGACAGAGTCAGTCAAAGCTTTGGGCAATCAGCTGGGAAGATTTGTTCTGGTTTTCAACTGTGATGAAACCTTTGATTTCCAGGTAATTTAACACCTAACTTGTATGTTTTGTTTATTTCTTCAAATAGTTGTAATAAATTCTGATGAAAATTGTTTTTGGTGTGCAGGCCATGGGTCGTATTTTTGTTGGTCTCTGCCAAGTAGGAGCTTGGGGTTGTTTTGATGAGTTTAATCGTCTGGAGGAGCGAATGTTGTCTGCTGTGTCCCAGCAGATTCAAACCATTCAAGAAGCACTCAAAGATCTGGCTAGTCCAGATAAAAAAGACAAAGGTAGAGTATAGCACTCTCTTCATTGTAATTTTTCAATATGCCAATTCAGAAATGTAATTTCTTCTGCTTTTTTTTTGGAAATTTGCTTTTTCACTGAAAAAAAAAAATTCACATTTTGTTGCCAACTGACTTTTATAGCAAATAACAGAAATCTTTTTTGGCGATCCATCTTTTTTTGGTTCTGTTACCCACCTTCTACTTGTAAAATTTCCACTTTTTTCATAGTCATAATTTTAAAAACTGCTTTCATGACAATTTTATTTTATTGAAGTTAATTTGGGGTCTTCAGGAGGGTAAAGGTTAGAGTGATGGACAGGGTTGGGTTGGTGATTTTGGCAAAAGCTTTAAATGTGCCATATGTTGACCTACCTTATTTAAATTAGAGATGGTAATGAAGTAAAACATTCTTATTTCTTTAGGTGCTGGTCCCATACAGGTGGAATTGATAGGCAAGCAAGTCAAGGTCAACCCAGACATGGCTGTCTTCATCACCATGAACCCTGGCTATGCAGGTCGATCCAACTTACCTGACAACTTGAAAAAATTGTTCAGATCTCTAGCCATGACAACACCTGATCGTCAGTTGATTGCTCAGGTTATGCTTTACTCACAGGGATTTAGACAAGCTGAGAAGTTAGCTAGCAAGATTGTTCCCTTCTTCAAGTACGTTAAATCATTTAAATAATTATCTTCATGTAATATTTCACTTTTATCTGACTAATTTCATTGTTTTTTTTAACTAAGTTGATTTTAATTTAGTATAGATGTTTGTAAATTTTACGATTTAAGGCATTTTGAGAAATAATTAATATATTAATACTGACCAATTTGTTCTTTTCTAGACTTTGTGATGAACAACTGTCCCCCCAGTCCCATTACGACTTTGGTCTGAGAGCTTTGAAGTCTGTGCTAGTCAGTGCTGGCAATGTCAAGAGAGATAAGATTCAGTTTGTGAAACAAGGCATGATAGAAAGAGGAGAGACTGTGGATGAGTCTACTATTGCTGAAAATGTTTCTGAACAAGAGGTAATTTTCATGTCACATTAGTGTTGATTTCATTCTTCAAAAGCAGTATCATAGAGTTTTTTTCCCTGCATGTATTACTGTTGGTCAGGGTTATGGTCATGGCTGTGATTACGAATCAAGTCAGGGTTACAGTTAACATATTGATAGTTGCAAAAAATATCCTAGAATATGTCCTGATTATGATTTATTAAGTAGGTCTACCAGCAATTATTTAAATCATTGTTTTGTAAAAAATAATCTACTTAATAAAATGATAAGCTATGTATGAATTGTGAACTTGTAGATCCTGATTCAAAGTGTGATGGAGACTATGGTGCCCAAACTAGTGGCTGAGGACATTCCACTGCTGCATAGCCTTCTGAGTGATGTGTTCCCTGGTGTTGAATACACTGCAGCGGAAATGACTGCCTTGCGCCAGCAAATTAAGAAAGTTTGTGATGAAATGTACCTCATTTATGGAGAAGGTGATGAAATGGGATCACAATGGGTTGAAAAGGTACTTAACGCTTGTTTTTTTAATTTTACAATAATTGTATTTTTTCATGTCTTTACATGAATTTAAAGAATGTGAAATAATTGTGCAACTTTTAACTTAACTCAAGGTTCTTCAACTGCATCAAATCACACTGCTACATCATGGTCTCATGATGGTAGGACCCAGTGGAAGTGGAAAGTCTATGGCATGGCAGGTGTTACTTAAGGCACTTGAGAGGCTGGAAGGAACTGAAGGAGTTGCACATGTCATTGATCCCAAGGTAATGGGCTTTTTATTTTTACATAAACCACTTTTATGTGATGTGTTATTATTTTTTTAGGCAGATTACTTTTATGACTTAAGTCATCTTTAGTGTTCACTATTGAATGAGAAGTATTGTAATTGACTGTTATCGTTCTCATTTTTTGAACAGTCAATTTCCAAAGAAGCCCTGTATGGTAACATGGATCCCAACACCAGAGAATGGACTGATGGTCTTTTCACTCATGTTTTGAGGAAGTAAGTCAGCATATTCTGTTAAGACTTTTTGTGTCAAGCCACTTGAATTTCTTTTAGCTAAATGAAAATGTCTTTACATTGCTCATTTTACATAAAAGTATTGTGATTTAGCAAAGATTTGAGTCTGTATCATTTGCTGAGCCTATAGATCAAGCAATGATTTTACTAAAAAAAAAACGTTTTACTTTAAAACACAAGTTTATGGTTCATATCTTCACATTGTAATTCAATAATGTCACTGTGGCAAATGTTGCTTTAAAAAAAAAAGGTCAAAATGTACCAACTATTATTTTCAGGATCATTGACAACGTTAGAGGTGAACTTGGCAAAAGACAGTGGATCATATTTGATGGTGATGTGGACCCTGAATGGGTTGAGAATCTTAACTCAGTGCTTGATGACAATAAACTCTTGACTTTACCCAATGGAGAACGTCTTGGCATTCCTCCAAATGTTAGTACATTATCTATTCAATTAAATTATTTAGTTAGACTATCTTGCTTAAGACTAACAGTTTCTAAAAACACAATGGTGTTCAGGAGCCTGCTGAAGTAAATTTAAATATTAAAAAGAAGCAAATTGACCAAGTACTTAAATCTGTTTTTTATGTTCTGTAGGTTCGTATAATGTTTGAGGTACAAGACTTGAAGTATGCCACCCTTGCCACAGTCAGTCGATGTGGCATGGTGTGGTTCAGTGAAGATGTGCTCTCAACTGAAATGGTGTTTGAGAACTACTTGAGGCAGCTGCGCAGTGTCCCCCTGGAAGAGAGTGAGGAAGATTTCCGCCACAACAGAACTGCAGGAGGAGAAGCTAAAGAGGAGGAAGTATCACCTACAGTACAGGTATAATAGTTTTGCTTGGATGATGTCAATGAAATATAAACGACTGTCTTTTCAATTCATTAGTGATTAAAGTAAAATATGAAAATAAATATCCATGAAAATATTTCAATAGATTCAACGTGATGTGGTCAACATCCTGGCCCCACACTTCTCTTTGGGTGGTCTGGTCAACAGATGCCTGGAGCATGCAGAGACACTTGACCACATCATGGACTTCACCAGACTTAGAGCTCTGACCTCCTTGTTTTCAATGCTGAACCAGGGTATAAGAAATATCCTAAACTACAACCACACTCATGACTTTGCCATGCAGGTAAATTAACAATCTTTAAAATATGATAAAAACTGATGTTAACAACTGTTTAATTTACCAACCCAACATTTTGTTTACACAGTTTTCACTTAGATTTATATATTTTTTCTTACAGCAAGATCAAATTGAGCGCTACATGACCAAATACCTTGTGTACAGCTTATTGTGGTCCATGTCAGGGGACAGCCGTATCAAAGTCAGACAAGAACTTGGTGATTTTATCAGAAGCATCACCACTATTCCTCTACCACCACAAGCTAATGTTGCCATCATTGACTTTGAGGTCTGTATCTTTAAAGCAATCGCATGTTATAAATATTTTAAAAATTACTTTTATTTTTTCATGTTAAAGGTATTTTTAAAGTTTGCAGTAGTAAGGAATGAATGTGTAAAACTGTATCTTGGTTTATGCAGGTGTCTACATCAGGTGAATGGGTTGCCTGGCAGACCAAGGTCCCTCAGGTTGAGGTAGAAACCCACAAAGTGGCTGCACCCGATATTGTCATCCCAACCATTGATACTGTGCGCCATGAAAGTCTGCTTTACACTTGGCTGGCAGAGCACAAGCCCCTTGTGTTGTGTGGCCCCCCTGGCTCTGGCAAAACTATGACATTGTTCAGTGCTCTTAGAGCTCTACCAGATATGGAGGTAAGAACTTAAACCAGTTCTAAGTGCTGTAGGTCAACAACTTCTTGTTTTCGTAATTGCCAGCTAGTATTTTTCAAACTAAATGAGAATTTTTTTGATTTTTTGGTAAAATATATTAAAGAGCCACTTCTGCTATTGTTATTTTAAATACTAAGCAGTATTAATGATAGATTACACTATGGAGGATAGCCTAAAAGAAAATATAGCCTACACAAATTGTGTGGTTTTTAAAGAAGCGTATAGTTGCTACACAATATTATTAATAAATTAAGTGTACCTGCATTTAATTTGATTGTGTTATTAGTACAATGTTTATAATTAGTGCATTTTGGGTACTCTTTGTATTTTAAATATTGAAGCAAGGCCTAGAAACAATTGTTTTCAATTGGAATCATGCTTAAAACATGCTCAGACTAATTAGTTTACTTTAAAAAATCATATCCCTCCCTAGCCAACGAGATTATGAATTTTAAGAGAGAGAAATAGAGACTTACAAACCCTATTAGAAGAGAAATGGTTTAAAATACCAACACCATGATAAAAATTGTGTTTATTTTTGTAGGTGGTAGGCTTGAACTTCTCCAGTGCAACCACCCCCGAGCTGCTGTTGAAGACATTTGATCACTACTGTGAGTTCAGGAGGACACCCAATGGGCTTGTTCTCTCCCCAGTTCAGCTCAACAAGTGGTTGGTTTTGTTCTGTGATGAGATCAATCTACCAGATATGGACAAATATGGTCAGTTGTTTTTAGTTTTCTATATGTGCTGTTGAGATTTATTACAGGTTTATATTAACCATAAAGTTAGTTTAGAAAACATTTTACACACAAAAAAATATTGACAAAATTATTAATCTGTTTTCCTTATGTATGTAAACTTAAAATGTATGATGGTTATCTTTTTCTCTTCCTCCCAGGTACTCAGCGTGTCATTTCCTTCTTGCGCCAAATGGTTGAACATGGTGGTTTCTATCGAACAGTTGATCAGACTTGGGTCAAGTTTGAACGTATCCAGTTTGTTGGTGCCTGTAATCCACCTACTGATCCAGGAAGGAAACCTTTGTCATACAGGTAGGCCTACTTAACATTAACAAAAATAGCGTCCATTTTCTACTTCATAAAATATGTAAACACATCTGTTCCTTAATTCAGATCTAGATGTTGTTAAAAATTTCCTTTTGTTAATCTGTGAGACAACTTTATAACTAGCCCTTTTAAGTTTGCCTTTAAAAATCAGTGAAATTGATTCTTTTTACTTTTCAGTTTAATAATTTTGGTCTCATCCTTTCTCAGATTCCTTCGCCATGTGCCAGTTGTTTATGTTGACTACCCAGGAGAACTCTCTCTGAAACAGATCTATGGAACATTCAACAGAGCCATGCTAAGACTTGTTCCCAGTCTCAAGCCATATGCAGATCCTCTCACTAATGCTATGGTTGAGTTCTACATTATGTCACAGGTAATGAGATAAGTTCGTGTTTTTTTTGTGTGTGTAAATTTCAGCACATGTATTTGCCAACTTGTAATTTCATTGTTTGAAATTGTTTATTTGATAGGAGCGCTTCACACAAGACATGCAGCCTCACTACATTTACAGCCCTCGTGAAATGACTCGCTGGGTCAGGGGTATCTGTGAAGCTCTGAGACCTCTTGAAAGTCTTAGTCTTGAAGGACTTGTACGCATTTGGGCTCATGAAGCCCTAAGACTTTTCCAAGACAGGTTTGTTTTTCTCTTCATTATCTTAGCACTTGGAAGTTGGCTTTTTGCGTTAGCTGGTTTTGATTGCTTGTATTTCACTCTCTTTGTTTAGTTTTGATTACAGTTACTATGAAATTTTGTTATTCATTTACTAACTATTTATAAGCCACATACAGTTTGGAATATTAGAAGTTTGCAAATATATAATACATTTGAGTTGGGTGCTTATAAAACACCCTAATTTTGTGAGTTACATATCTTTAAACATGTCTCCATTTTTATCATTTATGGTAGAATTTAATAAAGCTCTGTGTAAAATTATAGTGGTTTTCTAATTCCAGGCTCATTGAAGATGAAGAAAGAAGGTGGACTGATGAAAATGTTGATGCTACAGCACTGAAACACTTCCCCAACATCAATCGCAATGAGGCTCTCAATAGGCCCATTCTGTACAGTAAATGGTTATCAAAGGATTACATGCCAGTAGATAGAGAAGAGTTGAGAGAGCACACTAAAGCAAGGCTGAAAGTAAGACTTGATTAGATCAAGGTTTTTTAAATAGTAAATTAAATGATTGAATTTTTTTATATATTGCTTCTATTTTATTATCATTTTCTAAGGTGTTTTATGAGGAAGAACTTGATGTCCCACTGGTGTTGTTTGATGAAGTCCTTGACCATGTGCTCAGAATTGACAGAATTTTCAGACAGCCACAGGGTCATTTACTGTTGATTGGTGTCAGTGGCTCTGGAAAGACAACCCTTTCTCGATTTGTTGCTTGGATGAATGCCCTCAGTGTTGTGCAGATTAAAGTACACAACAAGTACTCTGCTAATGATTTTGATGAAGATCTGCGTTCTGTTTTGCGAAGAGCTGGATGCAAGGCAAGTATTTGCTAATATATATATATATATATATATATATATATATATATATATATATATATATATATATATATATATATATATATCAAATTTTTAACGCTAAGAACAAAGTAAACAAAATACATCTATTAATACAACAGTTTAAAAATTAATTTTAATTAATAAATAACCTATATAGTTAACAATTCTTCTTTGTTTGCAGAGTGAAAAAATATGCTTCATAATGGATGAGTCCAATGTTCTTGACTCAAGTTTCCTTGAAAGAATGAATACACTGTTGGCCAACGGAGAAGTTCCTGGTTTGTTTGAAGGGGATGAATACACCACACTGATGACACAGTGCAAAGAAGGAGCTATCAGAGAAGGGTTAATGCTGGATTCTGCTGAAGAATTATACAAGTGGTTCACTTCACAGGTATATACATAAAGCTTACAGGTTGTTCATACATTTTGTTGTTGCTTTTGTTAGAGAATTTGTTGTAATGAATTTATGTTACCCATTCTAGGTTATCAGAAATCTTCATGTTGTTTTCACAATGAACCCATCATCAGAAGGATTGAAGGACAGAGCAGCAACATCTCCTGCTCTTTTTAACAGGTGCATTACATTTTTAAACACAGCCATTTTCTTTTTGTTGATTCTACTTTTATTAAATGGACACAAGCGAGAAAAGTCTCAAAGGTATTTGAGAGGTGCATAAATTAATTTAAAAATCTTGCACGGCGTAGTTACAATTAATATGGTTATAAAATCCTGTCTGTCTGGTTTTTTTCGGACTTTACTAAAGATTGGACGTATTTGATGTTTTTAATATTTTCGGTAACTAAATAAAAATTTAAAAAAAAGCAAAAACAATTTGGTTTTCACGTGTAATGGCGACATAAACAATGGCATCCTGCTATTGGATAGGCCGACACAAATTTTATTGTACACATTGTAAGCTAAAAATAGAAAACTAGGTCATGGGGTTTTAAATTTGCATTGTTATTTAAAAACTTGATCTGCAAAGTTTTGTAAACAAATAGTTATCGATCACTAAGTTACTGTACAGCCAATCAATATTTGTCTTACGAAAGTGAAACATCCGGTTATAACTTAGGCTTGATGAAAATAAATAGAAATGTAGCCTTAAACTCAACAAATTATTTTCAAGTTCTCTGGATTTGCAACTTTTATAGCATTTATTCTAAAAATATAAAATTTCTAAATTAATTTTAGGCTTAAGTTTTTTTTTTTTTTTACGGTCTAAATCTAAAAGGCACGTTTTTATTCCATGTCAACCACACTATGGAAGGAATCTCGTCAACTCGCTCGCCTCCATTAGTCTTTAAGATTTTTATTTAAAATATAATTTTTTTAAATGATCAATTCTAGATGTGTCCTCAACTGGTTTGGAGATTGGTCCAACGGAGCCTTGTTCCAGGTTGGCAAAGAATTTACATGCAAAATGGACTTGGAGAAAGGATCTGTGAGTTTTCTTTTTAATTACAAATTTATTAATGTCACTTATCAATAAAACATAGTATCAGTGTAATAACATAATAAATAGTAAATGGAATGTTAAAAAGAGACCACAATGAAAATTCTTTGTTTTTAAATATTTTAGTAGTTTCCAATGTATTGTGTGTAATACTGTGTATTTGTTTCCTCTAGTACACTGCACCAGATATGTTCCCATCTGCCTATGAAAAACTGCCACCCACCCCATCACACAGGGAGGCTGTTATTGACAGCTTTGTGTATGTCCACCAGTCTCTACACAAGGCTAATAGCAAAGTTGCTCGTAGAAGTGGGCGTGTGATGGCCATCACACCTAGACACTATTTGGATTTCATCAATCATTTTGTAAGTCCTCTTGGCATTTTACGTCTTTTAAAATTGGTCCAATTGTAAGCTTGGTTATTTAATTGAAAATATTCCAGTAATTTAAAAAAGAATGTTTATCTGTCGTTTTATTACTAGATCTATTTTATTAAAAATATTTTTTCCTTGTTTAGGCCAAACTGTACAATGAGAAGCGCTCAGACCTGGAAGAGCAACAGTTGCATTTGAACGTTGGTCTCCAGAAGATTCATGAAACTGTAGAACAAGTGGAGGAGCTTCAGAAGTCTCTGTCCATTAAGAGAATTGAACTTGAAGAAAAGAACAATGCCGCCAATGCTAAACTCAAGCAGATGGTAAATTACCCAGTTATTTACTTTTTTAAAATAGTTAATTGACCCAAAAAAAAAACGTTTCTTTTATAAGTAAATTTGTGTTTTGAAATTTGTTAAAGCCTGAAGTTGTTTACTCAAAATGTTCTGTTTAAACTAGTACACAGTTAGCTCATTCACATATGAAATTAATTTAGAACTGTAGGTTGTCAGTAAAAATTTGCGGTTATTGTACAAGTTTATTTCTCAAACAAATTTTTCATTGTTGGTGTATCACTTGCACAAAAATAAAACAATAGTTTTTGTCAATTTTTATAAAGTATGTTCATTACACCTATGTCAATAAACTCATTAATCAACCTGCAAAGTATTTTTATGCTAGAGCCTATACATGTAGTAGTAATTTCCAAAATGCACAATATGTTGACTTCATTATTTTGAGTAGCTAAATAGTATGTATATTCAATGACTGGAAAGACTGAGCAATTATATTAGGTTGACATCAAAGAATATTACAGAAAAAACAGTTAAAAGCAAAAGAAAGAAATATAATTGGTCCACAGAACATGGAAAGCTTTTTTAATAGCGAACTGAATGTAGTTTTTCAAGAGATTGTTTCATTGTTATTTACCCTCTTGAGTGAGTCTCAAATCATAAAATGTCTCTCGTACTTACAGGTGAAAGATCAACAAGAAGCAGAACGTAAGAAAGTAACCTCACAGGAAATCCAGCAGGCTTTGAAAGACCAAACCAAGGTGATTTCCGAGAAGCAGAGTAGTGTTAGAGCTGACCTTGAACAGGTTGAGCCAGCTGTTATTGAGGCTCAAAACGGTAAGAGAGTATATTTAAAAATATTTTATTCTATGCTTTTCATTTTAATTGTTAAATGTTGTTTACAAATTTCTGGGAAAAAGAGTTAATATTTTAATAATAGATTTTGCGAGGAAATTACATTTGATATTATGCAATAACATATGGGTTTTCTTAAGCATTTCAAACTCTTATATTTGCTCTACCACATCTATCACATTTTTCTTCTTCATTCCATCTGTTTTATTACAACTCAAAAGTGCATTTTAAATTTCTCTTTTATGTTTATTATACATTTTTTTTGTGTGTTTAATTACTTAGTCAAAAGAAACTGTTTTAAATACTGGGACATGTTAAAATAATACTTTTATAAGTTTTAAAATTGAAAATACACTTTTGATATAATTTCCTCTTTACATAATTTCCTTTTAATACAATTGCTAAAACAATTCTGCATGTTTTTTATTCGTGGTTAAGGTTTTTTCCAAATTATTTTTATAAACTGATCCATCAATCCTAACTTTCAAAATCCTTAAACCTTGAATTTGCTTGTATCCCCCAACAACTAATAATCATGTTATTGTACAAAATTAATAAGTATTTCAAATATAATACTTACTATGTTCAACCTTAGCAGACTATGTGGAAGAATTTTGTGTTTCATGTATATTTTAGTAGTATATTTTAAAAGATAGAATCATTCTTATTTACTTGTATTAAAACTAGTTTAAAACTCAATGTACACATTTAAATATTGCTGCATGCTGATCTTATTACATCTCTGTGAATTGTTGGTTGTCTTTTCCTAGATTAAAATTAATTACCTTTTACATAATCTGATTGATAAAATATTCTAATTCAAAACAAAAAATTTCGTTATTTTTTTCACAGTTAAATGTATATTTCTAGTTGGAGACTTGCCAAAAAAAATGACAACTGATAATTCACAATCCTTTGTTATCTCTAAAGCTTAATGGTTGAGGTACTTTATCATATAAATGCATGTTACTTGATGAACACTCCTTATGCAGGGGATATCAGTAGTCTTTGGTTGTTCTGTTGCTGTTGCTTTACCCGGTGCGCTTTTTGTCATTTTGTTTATGCCAGCTGTCAAGTCTATCAAGAAGCAGCATTTGGTCGAGGTTCGAACTTTGAACAATCCGCCTGCTGCTGTGAAGCTAGCGGTAGAGTCCATCTGTGTCTTGCTTGGGGAATCAGATTTAGAATGGAAGGCCCTTAGGGGTATCATCATGAGAGAAAACTTTATCTCAACCATTGTTAATTTCAAGACTGATGATATTACGTAAGTCTGATATGCCTTGTGCATACTATAATATAGTGTCTTCGAGATATTTTCTATGCTAAAAAATGATACCCATGGACCAGAGGTAAATTTGCATGAGCAATTTGTGAGAAATGAAGAATTGACAATCTACATAAAAGTAAGTAAAAGACTAGTTGTTTTGTTTGATGTGTCTAAAATTTAGTAGAAAAGCTGAATATATCCAGTAGTGGCATTAGCTATAGATGGTATTGGCAGCTGCTTAGAGCTGCATTTTAAGCACTGACCTAAAGAAAAAAATAAAACCTCAAATCCTTATGCTTTTATTACTATTGGGCAGATTTTTGTTCTTTCTATGATAAGGGTGTATGAGTAGGCATTCTATTCTTTCCTCTGCACACATATGCAGTCACTGATTAAACTTAAGGAATAAAATAGGCTGACTTGAATTCTTTAATCAAGCTCTACATCAAATGCAGTGTTATATGCTGAGTGTTTTGACTGGCTTTATAATGTTGGTTGTGAACAAGCTTGTAATTGATGTTTTTTATTTTATTGTTTGTCTGAATTGGTTAAACTGCATGATAACCAGAAAACTGATGGATGTGTGAATATTTTGTAGTTGTTCAGTTTTAGTTCCTCCCAATCCCTTTTGTTTTACCTCACATCAAATCTTCCTCAGTTACATTTTTTTTTAACATCCTCTTTCCTTCACCTTTTAATTTTACACCACAATAAATTGTACATACAGAAATGTTCCCCTTGTTAGAAGCTAATGTTAAGTTCTGTTCCTGGGATTTTCATTTTGACTAAACCAATTAAGATGCTAGTGTTAAGTCCACACTTGTAACTTAATGCGATTCAATCAACTCCTGCTGCTCCTTGACTGGCCTGGTACAGCTGTCAAGGGAATCAAGAAGAAAGATCTGGTGGAGATCAGGTCAATGGGTAACCCTCCACCTGTGGTCAAACAGGCCCTAGAGGCCATCTGCCTATTACTGGGTGAGAGTGCCACTGACTGGAAGGTCATTCGCCAGATCATCATTAAAGACAGTTTCATCTCTTCTATTGTAAACATGAAGACCGATGACATAACGTAAGTTGCTGTTGTTCCTCATTATCTCAACCCATTCAGTGTCTTAGACCTTAGGTCTAAATCATTCAACACTTTTATGATTTAAATCTTGAGGACTTTACCAGTTTATAAAGAACAGAGTTGAAACAAAAAGTGCCTTTTTTTAAGAAATGATACATTATTTTCTTAGAAATTTAAGGAGTTGCAATTACCATTTTTTGGGTGTAAATGTTTTGGTAAAATTTAATAAACAAAGATAATATGTTATTAGAAAACTGCTGAATATTAATCTTAGAATTTTATAGTATCTGAAATGTAATTTCAGGTAAGTCCTTTATTTTTTAGTTTGTAAATTTTTTAATGTTTAACAAGTATTGCACCAATTCGATGAGTACAGCCAACAGGTAAGTTTTTATTTCTAACAATTCTGTTGATGTGCAAATATATATCTTTGTTTTTGTCTCAGAAAAAAGTTTGATCTTAACAGAAAATTAGATTTTGGATTTTAAGAAAAAGGTTTGGTCTTGACAGAAAATTAGATTTTGGATTTTATTGAGTTCAAATATATTTTTAAAGTGAAAAAGTTCATCATCTCATTTTTATCATTTATTTCTATGTATAAAAGCATCTTGTATCACTCTTAATTTAAATGTTTCTAGTGATGACATCAGACAAAAGATGAAGAGCAAATACATGAACAACCCTGAATACAATTATGAAAAGGTCAATAGGGCCAGTTTGGCTTGTGGTCCTATGGTGAAATGGGCTATTGCACAGGTATTGTACTTCTGAGAAGTTGAATTTGTAAAAAAAAAAGTTAGGATTAGCCTTTTTAATATTTTAATTTCTATTAAGGTAAAGAAAAAAAATATGCTTGAATATATGTGCTACTGTGTGTATTAATTTGGTTACGGTAACTATTTAGCTAAAGAGAGAAAGCTCAAACTATAGATATTAGACTTTTAAAAAAAAAGAATGCAAATTTTATTTTACCATTGAAGTATGAGGATTAGGTCTTCAAATAAAATTATATTGTGCTGTTACATTTATATCTTTTTATGCTTTGTAAAGACTCATGTGACAAACTGTTCTGCTTACATGTTCAAGTCTATCGTGTACAGTTTTTAGTTTGTCAAATAATAAAACAAGGCATTGCTTCACCCAGCCTGTTCAGTTTTTGCCGTAGGGGCAAGAGATAACAGTTTGGGATTTGTGGGTGCCTACATATTATATTTGTATATCCCTACAAACAATATATATATATATATATATCAGCATTTGATAAACTGCTGAAGTTGAGCCCTACTTTGTATAGATCCAGTATGCTGACATGCTGAAGAGAATTGAACCCTTGAGGAATGAACTGACAGAGCTAGAAAACCAAGCTGAGGAGAACAGACTGAAGGCTGAGGAGGTGAACAAGCTGATTGCTGAGCTGGAGCGCAGCATTGCTAAATACAAGGAGGAGTATGCTGTGCTCATTAGCCAGGCACAAGCCATCAAGGCAGATCTGGCATCAGTAGAGGCTAAGGTATGACCACTGATAACTGGATTGTCATTTGATTTTCAGACCATTTTTATAACAGATGCTTTTGTTTAAACCAGATTGACCACTAATGTTTGTGGAATGTATTATTTTTTAACTAAATAAATATTGCTTTGTTTATAAGAGAACAAGGTTAACTATTAGGTGTTGGTTGTTTATTAGCATTAGATTTCCAGACTTGTTAAAAAGCAGATGTATACTGTGTTGTTTTTCTAATGAAACCAGGTTGAGCGCAGTGTGGCTTTATTGAACAGTCTTGCCAGTGAAAAACAAAGGTGGGAGCTTGGCAGTGAAACTTTTAAGAACCAGATGGCAACCATTATAGGAGATGTACTCCTCTCTTCAGCATTCATGGCTTATGGAGGTAATTGCTTACAACAGATCATGATTTTTTAAGGAATTAATATTCCTTAAAAAATCATATGTGAACATTGTTTAGTTTATCAGTGAAGTATTAGTAGAAAATTTACTTTAATTTTTTTTAAACTTATACTATATTTTTAGTAGTAATTGTATTCTTATTATTTTATGACAAACTTTTCCACTTACTTGTTCAAGTTTATCGAGTACAGTTTTTAGTTTGTCAAATAATAAAACAAGGCATTGCTTCACCCAGCCTGTTCAGTTTTTGCCGTAGGGGCAAAAGATAACAGTATGGGATTTGTGGGTGCCTACATCTTTCCATTTTCCAACTAAATTTTACTATCTAATAGTGAAATTGTTTAATTGTTTTAAAACTAAGCCGTTCTAAAATGTTTATGATCTCTGTATCCCAGGCTACTTTGATCAACTGATGCGTCACACACTGTTCTCCAACTGGTGTGAACACCTGCAAAATGCCAACATTCAATTCAGGACTGACCTTGCAAAAACTGAGGTAAAAGATGTTCTTTTTTTTTGTGTGCATTTTTATTTGCTGTGCTTGCTAATGTAAATTTACCAATCTTCACTGTAATCATACTTTTTTTCTTTAACCTTCTTTCTATATAATAGAGCATGATTAAGCCTAAGCTGTTTATTATTAACTAACTTTTCAAATAACAATATTGATTAAATGCTAGTAAAGAAAAAATATTGACATAGTTTTAAAAAAAGCTTTAATTGTATGAGCAATGTGTTATATATTATAGATAATATATTTTCTTGTAAATTTTGTTGTTTAGTTTTTCTAAAGGCAATATCATATTTTAAACATATTTATATATTCCTCTTTTATTATCACTAACATATGTATTTGTTATAAATTGACAGACTTACCACTAGCTTGTTACAGAAAAATCATGCTAGTTTTTATACTGTCAAACATAATTTACTAGGGCATTGATTTTTTTCTCCAATCTGTTACTAATTATGCTAGGTTTGGTTCTGATTAATGCCTACATTATAATCTGCATTTTGCTTATTTTTCTTGTCTGCATTTATGACATTGAATTTTATTCTTTTTTATTATATTGATGCTTTAATGAATATAAAGCTAACAAAAATTGTAATCTATCAGCTTTTTTGCATGATAGTAGAATAGCATGTTACTACTTGTTGAAATATAATAAAATATGAAATTTAATGCATTCCCATTTTTACATTATAATAATGCTGTGTTGTTAGTCTAAGTACAATATATTTATTGTTGAAAACAGTTATTGCTTTTGATAAAATGTTAGTTAAAATTTTCTACCAGCACTAGCCACAATGTATGAAAACACATTTGAAATGTCTGGTTAAAATGTCTGACTTTCCAGTACCTGTCTAATGCTGATGAGAGACTCAAATGGCAGGCCAATGCCCTCCCAACAGATGAGCTATGCACTGAGAATGCTATCATGCTAAAGCGATTCAACAGATACCCACTCATCATTGATCCATCTGGCCAAGCTACAGAGTTCATCATGAATGAATTCAGAGAGAGAAAAATAACCAAAACAAGGTAAAGATTTAGAATACAATTTTCACTCAAAAGCTTATGGGCATAGGTGGTATTTTGAATTTTTGACAGATTCATTTCTAAGAATTTACCTGATGAAAGAAAAATTATGATTCGCTAACATATTGCATGAATAAAATGACAAGCCGCCATCACTTGCATGTTGAAGTAATTTCGTGTCAAGTTTTAAGCTTGTCATATATAATTTTGACATTTTTGAAGCCACAGTCTGTTAAAATCTTACAGCTGAGGTTTGCAAATGCCTACATTGTTTTTTTTTTTAAGATGATTGTTTTATTTAATGGTAATTGTTTTGTTTACTGGTATTTAATAGTTTTAACCAGTGATCATTTTTATTAAATGTTTCAGCTTTTTGGATGATGCTTTCCGTAAAAACTTAGAGAGTGCATTGAGATTTGGTAACCCACTATTGGTACAGGTATGCTCTATAGATTTTTATTACTCTTGGTGAATCAAATAAATATCAAATGATATACATCTTTAGTCTATCTTTACTATTAAAATATTTTTAGTGCTTTCATCACACCTTGTCCTCCGCTGAATTACTGATTTGTGCAATATTAAACAGGATGTAGAGAACTATGATCCCATCTTGAACCCAGTGTTGAACAGGGAGTTGAGAAGAACAGGTGGCCGTGTGTTGATCTCACTGGGAGATCAGGACATTGATTTGTCTCCATCATTCACCATCTTCCTCACTACCAGAGATCCTAATGTAAGCTTGTGTATGTCTGCTCATTTTTAGATTGGTTCATATCAAGACATAAAAATCAGTTTACTGATACATTATTTTCTATTTGTTTTACTTTTTAAAACTTTGGTTGTTCCCAAGTTAAAATTGCAGTTCCCCTGTTGATTATAATTTTGTATGTTTAGATTAAGTTTCATGCATTAAAATATAAAATGATTGTTTGGCTCAGGTGGAGTTTGCACCAGACCTTTGCTCTCGTGTCACCTTTGTCAACTTTACAGTTACCCGTAGCAGTTTACAGAGTCAGTGCCTCAATCAGGTATGATCAATATCTATAGGACTAAACTATGCTTTTAAAATATCTTAAATATTTTTAACTTTTGAGATTAGTATTTTTTGGAATTAATTATGCATTTACATTATGTTTAATATTTACATAGCTACATTGATTTCTTTAATTATAATAGGTGCTTAAAGCAGAGAGACCAGATGTTGATGAGAAGCGTTCAGATCTTTTGAAATTACAAGGTATGGTAGAAAATAATTTTTTAAAGTTTAAATATGATTGATCAAGAAGGAGGAAAGGGAAGGAAAAAAGATTTAATCTTATGTCAGTTATGCTTAGAATTTTGTTTTTAAACAGGCGAGTTCCAACTGCGTCTGAGACAACTTGAAAAGTCTTTGCTGCAATCTCTGAATGATGTCAAAGGAAAGATTCTAGATGACGACAGGTAAACACACTTTTTTTAGGTTTATCATTGCTGTCATTTTTCTAGTCTGATGTTGACGCTGAACTGTTCTATTTAATTACTTACAGCATCTTGAGTCACCTTGAAACACTAAAAACAGAAGCAGCTGAAGTGGCCAAGAAAGTGGAGGAAACAGATGTTGTCATGGCTGAGGTAGAGACTGTGTCCCAGCAATATGAACCTCTCGCTATGAGCTGCTCCAGTATCTACTTCACACTTGAGGCTCTGCAGCAGGTAGATTCACAATTGGTTTCCTCTTGAATTCATTTGTAATAACCTGATATATTTAGTTGTTGCGTTAAGATGCCATTTTATTCAATATAAAGCAGAGTTTTCATAGATTGAATGGCCAGTACAGTTTCTGGCTGCCTTAACTTTTTTACATATGGAACTGATTTTGAGACCCATCTATCCCACACTGTGTTGGATATGTCTACAATGACTTGATTTTCTTTCAGGTTCACTTCCTGTATCAGTACTCTCTTCAGTTTTTCTTGGAAATTTTCCATGCTACAACCAGCAACAATCCACACCTGGTTAACATGAAGGAGCACAGCTCTAGGCTCTCCAGGATTACTACGGATCTTTTTATGGTTGGTTCATTTGACATTTTCAGAAACCGTAGGTGAGTTAAAAAGAATGGAATCTTTACATAGAATTAATAAATGAAAAATTTTTGTACAGGAAACCTACAGTCGTGTGGGTAGAGGCATGCTGCATCAAGACAGAATTACTTTTGCTATCCAGCTTTGTAGAATTCACCTTCAAGGACAAGCCAGGTACACACATTTATTGTTTAAACACAATTTTATAAATTACTTTTCTTATCATAATTTTATGTCTACTCATTTAAATTTTATTTTCCAGTGAAGGAACATTTGAAGCAGAATTTGAACACTTTATGAGATCACAGGAAGGTCTACTCACAGAGAAACCAACTTCATCTATTCCTGGTCTAACTAATCAGCAGGTAATACACATTTATTATATCCACTTTTTATAAATATTATATGTTAACCTTAACATAATACATGTCCTTTTTTTTTCTAGCATGCAGCTCTGATCCGCCTGAGCAAACTTCCTGCCTTCAGGAATGCTATCAGTGAGGTTACAGGCAATGCTGTAAGTTATGTTATTATAGTTTTATTTATTACTAACAAAAGTTAGTATCTACTGTTGAACTAATTATAACTGTAAAAAGACAGTTTAAATGTATTGTTTATTTCAAGTCAAACTTCAGTGATAATGTACAAAATTATTATTTATATATTCAATATAAAATAGCCACAGTGTTGAAGCAATAAATACATCATCACACTTAGTTATTGGGAAATTCTTAACTTTAATTATTTAATATTCACTTGTGAAAATTTTCATCCTTTAGTTGTTCCAATCTTGGCTAGAAAGCAACACACCAGAACAAGATGTTCCACAGCTTTGGGTTGAAGACAAACCTATGTGTAAGTATTATCTTTAATATATAGAGGAGTTAGTTAAAGCCTTTTCAAAGAGCTTTTTGCAAAGGCTATTTCATTTAGATGAAAATTTATAAAAATTGTTTAAAATGAGATTGTAACTGGTAATAAGCTTTAAATTTCTGCCCACTTTGTCATATAATATTCTATTTCACTGATTGTTAATTACTAAAGTTTATTTCCTATTTACTTGTTTTCTTTAGCCCCAATAGCCAGGTCAGTTCAGGGTCTGTTGGTGATTCATTCATTGAGACCAGATCGCTTGACTGCCATGGCTAGAATATTTGTGGAGAAAGTTTTGGGAACAGAATTTGTACATGTTACAGCCAAAGAACTTAATCTTGCTACCATTTGTGAAAATGAGGTAAAGGATTTACCTGGTTTTTTTTTATTCCACTAACATTTTTCCTCTAAGAATGGAATACTGATACTCTACGGTTAAAAACTTGACAGAAAAAACACTTCATATTACTTTAAATTTCTAGTTGTTGAGTATTAACTTCTACTCTGTACATTTTTGAAGAGTTATGGCATAGTTGAGTGGTAAGGTAATTATTATGCTAAAATCTCAAGTTTGGGTTGAGATAGAATGAAGTCCCAGAGTCCAACCAGGTTAAGGGCCACCTGTTTCAGGTCTGGGAAAGTAAAGGAGGGTAGGCATAGTTCTGATCTCACTATGATCATATGCTGAGTTCGTAAAAACATTCTCTACATTTCTACTATCAATCTCTTTTTGTTTTACTGGAAAAAGAGTAAACTGTATATTAAAAAACTACAAAACTTTACTTTAGATTAAAGGAGCCACACCTGTACTCATGTGTTCAGTGCCAGGGTATGATGCTAGCTCTAGAGTTGATGATCTTGCTGCAGAGCTGAATAAACAGATTACATCTATTGCTATTGGTATGCGATGTTATTTCATAACCAGTTTTAGAAAAGCTAAATTTTCTCTTAAATCATTAACTCATTATTTTACTCTTAACAAAACTTGACAGGATCTGCTGAAGGCTTCACACAGGCTGATAAAGTAATCAACTCCTCCAGTAAATCTGGACGATGGGTGATGTTAAAGAATGTCCACCTGGCTCCTCAGTGGCTGATACAGCTGGAGAAGAAGCTACACAGCTTGCAAGTCCATCCTTCCTTCAGACTTTTCCTGACTATGGAAATCAATCCAAAAGTAAGTACATCATTTGTATTTAATATAGCAATTGTTAACTTCTAAATTACAAAAACCATTGGCTAATTTTGTTAGGAGAAATTTGTTGTGACACATTTGTTTATATTTATTGTTATAAAATGTTATTTAATGTTTTGTAGCTACCAACCAACCTTCTGAGAGCTGGTCGTATCTTTGTGTTTGAGCCTCCTCCTGGTGTCCCAGCCAATCTGATGAGAACTTTCAGTACAGTTCCTACAGCCCGCATGTGCAAGGTAAAACACAAACTCACTGCTTACAGCTTGTTTCAGTCCTATTTATATTATTGTTGCATTTTTAAAAAATTCAAGATATATTTTTGATGGGTTAGGTTTTTAAATAAAGACTCTAATTACGTTTTTTTTTAAAGGCACCTAATGAAAGAGCTCGCTTGTACTTCCTGCTTGCCTGGCTCCATGCTATTCTCCAAGAACGTATGAGATACACACCACTTGGCTGGGCTAAGAAATATGAGTTTACAGAATCAGATTTGCGTGTGGCTTGTGATATGTTGGATGTGTGGATTGATTCTGTGGCCATGGTGGGTCTTTTTTTTTTAATTCTCTAATTATTTAAATACGGTATAATGAATATCACATCTTTACTGAATTTTTTTAATGTAGTGTCCCAAAGGATTCGAAGAGTTGATAGCTAGTAGCCAAGTTTAAACATTAGTCAACAACCCATTGATCTTTAGAGTTCATTATAATTTTGCACACATGTTTAAAGTTAGGAATTCTAGATCAATAAGTAAATTACTTGCATTTTATTCGTTGGTTTTTGGTGCTTTTGTTTTTGGATCTACTACTTTTATGTAGTTGCACTAAATTTGTCGTTAAATGTAGAAAATATAGGCTTGAGAGAACTGGCAATGCTAGCACTCAGATTGAAGTCTTTAGGGAATTATTAGATATATCAGTGTCATGATTTCTTTTGACAGGGCCGCACAAACTTGCATTTTATTCGTTGGTTTTTGGTGCTTTTGTTTTTGGATCTACTACTTTTATGTAGTTGCACTAAATTTGTCGTTAAATGTAGAAAATATAGGCTTGAGAGAACTGGCAATGCTAGCACTCAGATTGAAGTCTTTAGGGAATTATTAGATATATCAGTGTCATGATTTCTTTTGACAGGGCCGCACAAACTTGCATTTTATTCGTTGGTTTTTGGTGCTTTTGTTTTTGGATCTACTACTTTTATGTAGTTGCACTAAATTTGTCGTTAAATGTAGAAAATATAGGCTTGAGAGAACTGGCAATGCTAGCACTCAGATTGAAGTCTTTAGGGAATTATTAGATATATCAGTGTCATGATTTCTTTTGACAGGGCCGCACAAACTTGCCGCCAGAAAAGGTTCCCTGGGATGCTATCAGAACTCTGCTGTCTCAATGCATTTATGGTGGTAAAATCGACAATGATTTTGATCAGGTAAGAAGCAACATAGATCTTAGTAATTCTGTGTATAAATACATTGAATATGTCTGCATACATGTATGTGTATATACATCTATATCAAGAATATTTTAAAAAGATGAATGTTGCCGTTTCAGCGTTTGCTAAACACATTTGTGAACAAGCTATTCACACCTAAGAGTTTTGAAGGAGACTTTATTTTGGTTGATGATCTGGATGGCATTAAAGGCAAGCACATCTTGATGCCAGATGGAGTCAGGCGTGAACAGTTTGTTCAGTTTGTGGACAACATGGAAGGTTCTCAAACTCCATCATGGCTTGGTCTGCCAAATAATGCTGAAAAAGTTCTTCTCACAACACAAGGTTAGTATTATTTTGTAACTGTCATTTGCTTAACAAAGTAGAATCCATCAGTTAAAAACATCCTCTTTACCCTAAGTTTATTCTCAGATAAGCATTTGTGTATTCTAAAGCTCTACAATGAGTTCCTTTAAAGACTCAGCTATTTAAACACAGCTGCCTATTGTTAAATAATTCTGTCTGTTATTACTGATACGTTAACAAAAAAAAATTTCGCATTTGAAATATTTTACGGTTTTAAATATTTACTGCTACACTATTCTTCAGGAAGCTGCATGATGGCAAACCTCTTGCGCATGCAACTGCTGGAGGAGGAAGTGGTTGTTTCCCCTGATGAACAAAAACGTATGGCAGATGGCCGCCCTGCATGGATGAGAACCCTCCATACCTCAGTCACTGCATGGTTGCAGCTGGTACCTAAGGTTAGTCCTACAAAATGTTTATTATACTAAAAAATCTACATTTGAATATACAAATTATTGTCATAGTAATTATTGTTGTACATAATAGATAGTGCAATCCTTGTGTCGTATTTTTAACTAGTGTGTGTTGTATTATGTTTTTGATGTATAGCTTCTAATTATTTGTTTGTGATTACTTAGGAAAGTGCAGCAGAGGTAATGTAAAGTTCATAAACTTGTGAACCATCAAGCTTTTTTACCCAATCCCAGACCAAATATTTTTTGTTCTAGTATTTTTATAGTAAATATTTTTATTTTGTGCAACTGGGGATGATACTTTTATTTAATAGCTAGAGTTAGAATTTTTTAGTTTGATTTTTTTAAAGGAATTTTGGTATGTGCCCCTTTTTAGTTGATTTCTCTTTTTACTAAATAACACTGTAGTTATGATCAAGTATAATTTTTACAAGGCCCAAAAATGTTAGTGTGCAAGTTGTTGGATGACTGACCTAAAAATTGCCTTATTTCATTTATTCAAGTACAAATGACATCATATGCCTGCTTAAGGCTTTCAGATGCTGAATCTGTGAAGTTCACAAGGAATGGTTTTTTCTGTTTCTTTTAGTACTAGCAGGTACAAATTGATTTGTAAGACATTTTTTCTATGTGACAGAGCCAACAATTATTCCAGAAGTTATAGATTCAAAGCAGTTTAAAAAATATTCTTAGATTTAAAAAAAATATTGTGTTTACATCATTGCTTTCACTCTTGTTCCCACATTCCATTTTGCTTCAAATTATTCAATCACAGAAAATGTTGGAATAAACCAACTACAAATTTTTTTTTTTATAGATTTAATACATCTGTATCCAAGCAGATCTGTAATATCAATGAAACTGTACTAATAAAAGCATGGTTTGACAAGATACTGCACCAGTGTAGAAGCTGATGTCGTAGTTTCTCATATAGGGAGTGTAAATTTTGTGATCCAAAAATGTTTTATTTTTTTCCCCTAAAATCAGAGATTATGGATTTTTAAAAACAGGTTTTCAACTCCTTTTTGATGAATGCCGAAACAAAAGTTGAATCTATATTGTAGTGGTTAGATGAATAGGTTTATGGAAATCGGTAGCATTGTGCTTTTTATGATTTCTGTTGATCATTTTAATAAATAAAAACATTGCTCTATTCTATTTTTAAAAATGCCATCCTATCCGTTCATATAATGTGTTCAGTGTTTATATGTAATGAATACATAAACCATAACTACAATTATAATTTAACATAATTTGCTTGCTACCAGCTTTATCAATATTATGCATTTACCCCCTTTCTGTTTTGTAGATGTGTTAATGGTCTTATTTTTCTTTATGTGATATATCTTTTACCTAATGTGCTTTGAACACTTTAAAGGCATTAAGTGGAATGAAGAGAACAGTAGAAAATATCAAAGATCCACTATTCCGATTCTTTGAGCGAGAAGTGAATGCTGGTGCCAAGCTGTTGATAGATGTACGCAGAGATCTCCAAGACATGATCAAAGTTTGTGATGGAGAGAAGAAACCAACCAACCATCATCGTTCTATGATGGCAGACCTGGTCAAAGGTGACACATTTGATTTAGTTTATCTCTTTTTACTTTGTTTGCCAAGTATAAAAGTGGATATGTCTAGTAAATACCATTGTGCTGTGTATTGACACCAAACTGTGTTGTCAGGCATCATCCCATCCTCATGGAGGCGCTACAACGTCCCTGCTGGTCTGACAGTCATACAGTGGATAACAGACTTCAGCATGAGGGTCAAACAGCTGCAGGTTATTGCACAGGCCACTCAGGGAGGTGCCAGGGAACTCAAGGTACACTCAACTGCTACATTCTTGTTGTGTGAGACTTATAGTAAAGTGCTTTTAAACTGTTTTTTTTTCTTTTAATTTAATGTTCACCTATTTTTATTCAGAACTTGCAAGTTTGGCTTGGTGGGCTATTTATTCCTGAAGCCTACATTACTGCAACACGCCAGTTTGTGGCCCAGGCTAACCATTGGTCTCTAGAGGAACTCCATCTTGATGTAAGTAAACTAATTATCTTACTGACAGTTTAAAAATTTGATAACTGCACTGTGTTAAAAATAACTTATTTTTTATTCTAAAATCAGGTGCTAGTCCAATCTGCTAAAGCAGCAACACTAGATGATTGCAGTTTCTCTGTTACTGGTATGTTAGATTTTTACAATCCTATAGTAATAATTAACTTTATTTTAATGTTGATTGTAACATTTCTCATGGGGTTAACCACCGACTCAATGCTGATTCCATAAGATTGTTTCTTAACAATTTTTATTTTCAACAATTTTTATTTTCAATTTTTTTTTTACTAACCTGTTATAAAATGTACTTGATCTCAGGACTGAAACTTCAAGGAGCTCTGTGTAAAGATAACAAGCTCCAGTTGTCTACTACCATCTCTACAGAGTTACCTCTTACCATTCTAAGATGGATCAGGTAAAAATATTACCTACTCTCTATAAGACAAGACATTTTTTTTCAATACTGGGTAGCTTTTATGTACATAATTGTATTAGATCTAGTACAGTGTTTCTGTTGGATACTTATTTCTATTTTCTGTTTTAGGCTGGAGAAAGGCACAGATCCTTCTAAAGGAAAGGTAACTCTACCAGTTTACCTGAATGCCACCAGAAGTCAGCTGCTCTTTACCTTAGATTTTGCTGCTGCTGATCAAACAGAGGGCAAGGATCACAGCTTCTATGAGAGGGGAGTGGCTATCATCTCTTCTGACCTCAGCTAAATGCTGGCACTGGCATGATTCTCTACATGGATACCTATTTTATCTGTTTCTTTAGCTTTTATTGCATACAGTTTGCTTACTTCTGCTGTCTTTATCACAAAAAATGCAGTTATAGAAATTTTTTTTTAAATAAGCTGTGATGGTAATAGTTTATGAGCATGAAAAATATGTTATAATAAAATTCTGTATTGAAGCATTACAACTACAGGTATGTGTAACATGGTTTTACTTAACCAAATATTGAGCTACGTTTTTTTTTTGTATACATTAAAGGAATGCTATTGTCTTAAATCATAATGTTCTCTATTAAGCGTTCAAACTTTGGTGGATGTAGGCATCCATCTTTTTAGACAGTGTGTTCTCTAATTATATTAAGGGATTTTTTTTTTCTATACATTTTTTTATTATTCAGCACCATGTATCTTTACAACTTTGTATTCAACTAAAATTAAAATGTCAATGTACTTTTGTGACCGTTACACACATATATACACATACTCACACACACACACACACACACACTAAGACCAACCATCTTTACGTATTTAAGTAAAATAATAGTTACAACTTACTTTCATCCATGCCCGAAATGGACTTCTTCTTTACATATATATATATATTTGAAATAATTGTGTCAATGCTTTTGGTGTTTCACCCATACTTGACTTATTTATTCGGATTTTTTTTTTAAATCTTTGTGCTTGAAATCTGCCATTAAAACTGTTTCCTTGAGCTAGTTTCTATGTTAAATTATTGTAATGTGGAATTTTAAGTTGGAATAAAAATTATTTTGTGGAACCAAGTTTTGGGTGTCAGACTGTCCTTCATAGACTAAAGGAAATGTGTTGGTAATAAATAAGGATTGTTACATGTTTCACTTAATTCAAAACCAGTAAATAGTATCCATCAAACACTAAGAATCGAATTTATTCAGGTAAAATAGCAAGCACAGACAAATATTGTCAGATGTACAAAAGGCAAGTTATGTAGACATGAATAGACAACAACAGGTAGAGACAATTAGAAGTCTTAACAGTTTTTTTTGACTTAGTAGGGTTTTTCTTCATGTGGTACTTCCATGGTCCATAGGAAGTTTTGCTATTTGAAGTTGGTAAAGCTGTATCATGGCAGACTTTTCTTTTTTAATCTTGGAACGTAATTGTTTTTCTAAATTATTTCACAGCTACTGCTCTAGTGGTAATGGGTTCATTATGAAACAATTGTCTAGAGGATCATTTAAATTAGAAATCAAAACGTTACTTTGAATGCATGTAAACTTGAAATGTCCACAAGGGATTTGACTCACTTGTAGTTGCATTGTTGAACAATACTGAAAACACTTTAATGTTGTACATTGAATTGCACAAGAGGTCTTTGAAATTGACAATTTCACACGTCTATTATAAAAGGAAGGGCTGTTAATGTATATAAGCACAGTTCTTTTAAAAGGCCTTCACACAAATGTACTAGATGAGTCATAAGCCTAGGAGTTTACATTTGTAGTATAGCTCTTTCAGAAATGGACGCTCTTGTCCGGATTATTTAACATCGACGTTAATCTGCTCAGATCTGATTCATCGACTGCTTGACCCATGACCTCCTTTGCTACATGCCCCGGGTTGTAAATCCCAAACCCGGGGGGCAAGTAACTTGACCGGAAGTCCAACGCATTATGGTATTGCACGTAATTGTTCGCGGCCATAGTCTGCCCAACAGGCCAGCTGACCGAGGGGACGGTGAGGGGCTGAAAGGTCTTGTGTGCCAGGGCTTCGTGGTTCTTGTGGGAGCCGCCCTTGTCTCGACGTTCCCTGGCTCGTCTGTTCTGGAACCAGATTTTTACCTGAAAATGCAGCGGATATTAGAATTAGGAAAGATGTAGTCTATGTAGATAAGTTGAGGATTATTTTTGTAAAACTTGCTCGTATATGTGAAAGTAAAATCGGGCATTAGATATTAGGAAGGGAGTAGCCTACTTAAAAAATATTTTGGATACATTTTCTTTAAAAAAAATATGACCATATAACTTAATCTTAGAAATAGTTTAGTATAATTATTTTTGAAAAAGCCCACTTGCTCTAAAAAGTAAGAAAAACATTATTGTAATGTAATTTTTGTGTTGCTCTGTATTACTATTTAGACAGTCCTCTATGTATTCAACAAGTTTCTTTCGGACCTTTTGCTCCAAGGACGGGGGGGGGGGGGGGGGGGAATTGAAAACTTTTTTTGAGAAATTATTAAAATGGCTAAAGTTTCTATTTAATTATTTTTTTTCATTTTTAATTTAATATTAATTTAATATTTATATATTTCACCAAAAGTGGCCACTGGTTAAGGTATAAATTTCCAAAACAATTTTATACTATTTTTATATTTCATCGGGGTGGGGTCGGAAATGTCCTCTAGGAAGGGGTGTCCCTCTAAAGAGATGCCTTGAGATAAAAACTCTGCCCCGTTGCCCATTAGAACGGATGGAAATTACACTGAAAGCTTATTTATTTTCCCAAAGTAATTTTTTGGTATATATGTACATGATTAATCTATTTACAGCATCACTAGACGACGGTACGCAACAAATCAATCAAATCAACCGCACACAGGATATAAATATCCACGTTAACAAAAAAAAAAATTACATATGATAGCACAGCATATTTTCAAATAT
This sequence comes from Physella acuta, assembly GCF_028476545.2. Lineage (NCBI taxonomy): Eukaryota > Metazoa > Mollusca > Gastropoda > Physidae > Physella > Physella acuta. The sequence continues at coordinate 110,091 of NW_026732778.1, forward strand.
TAAAGAAACAAAAACCATAAATTGAAAAATTATACATTTAAATAAAAAATATTCATATTCCAGTGGCTTAGATTTCCACGACAATCAAACAGTGTCTTCCAATCCAATATTTCGAAAATAGTTTTATCAGACGATACATTCATTATCTCACTCTCGTTCAACGCGAGATGAAGCGCGCGCTTTGTGTCCGTCTGACAGATTGGGATAATTGTCTAGAAAGGTGATCCGAGCTGTAGGATTAAAGAACAGAGGTATTCAATTTGTTTGCTTTGCAGGCTTTATATTAGGGGAACTGCGAAGAAAGGGGAAAAAACTGTCATGTCAATTTCAAAAATCAAAATTGACAATGCGTGTTTAAAAAAAAAATTAAAGTGGATTGGATCTTTTTTATTTCAATTCCGCCAGTTTTAGATATTTAAAAACTCGCTAACAGTTTAGTGTTAAAATGAACATGGACTGAAATTTGAAATGTTTAAACTTTTCCACATTTTTAAAGCATTAGGCATTCAGTGTTTGAAGGCAGACTGTAGATACAGTGGCGTTACAAGGTCCGGTATCACCTACCCCCCCCCCACTCCTGGTTCTAAAAAAATAGCATTTTCGAGATGGTGTCACCCCTCTACCTGCTATCTTTACACGTTAAGTGGATAAAACATTGACAGTACTTTTTTACGACTTTTTCAATTTTGTGTTACCCCTAAACGGTGTCACCCGGTCAGTGTTTCTTCCAGGTATCTCTTCAGGGCAGGGGTCGGCAACCTGCGGCTCGCGAGCCGCATGCGGCTCTTTTGATATCAAGATGCGGCTCTCCAGCTCCTTGAACAAATACTAATAATCTTAATAAAAAATAAAATATTTGAAATTTAAAAAATGTTAGTGGCTCTTTAAAACCAGGGAAATTTTGAAAATTGTAACTTTTGGCTCTTCCGCTTCAAAAGGTTGCCGACCCTGCTTCAGGGGGAGGGGAGCCCCCAATGGAATTTATATAGAAAATATATAGTTTTAACAGTGTCCGCCCCCCCCCCCCCCCCCCCCCGAAAATTTCAAGTGCCCTCCGGAGAAAAAAGTCTGGAAGTAACACTGCACACGATGTTTCTTGCCCCCACCCCGCCCCACATTTTAACACTGCTGTGTAGATACACACACATTTTGGCATTGACCAATCTTCTTTCCCTAAGCCGTACTAATCCTCGCTAAAATTTAAATGTTAATCCCTCTACCCCTAGTGCCCTAGTGCTACTTGAACTAGCCTTCAGTAATAGCATAGCAATCTATTTTACCTTAATGGGTAAGTCATTTTTTTTTAAAACTTAAAACTCATTAAAGTAATAAAAACGGCAATTTATAAATCATTGTAGTTTTTATGTTAAAAAAAATCTTATCGATTTCAAGAAATGTAAAAATATTTTATTTTGCTTGTGGCTTGTGTTGATTAAACTATTTTCCCCACCCTACCTGAAGATGATATCAATACCCTCACGTTTGTTTATTTCAAGGGGATTAATTAATTTATTTATGAGCTTGTTGGCATTTAAAGGCGTGATTTCATCTGCCATCTCGCGTCAAAGTGTTTGAGATATAGACGCCTTTTTGTGATTATCTCCCCTGTTGTCACGGATACTGCGAGATAACTCCAATAAATATTATGTTTCCTCGGAGAGTTATTTCGCTTCTGTTTTGTTAATTGTGTTTGGTGGGGAAAAAAAATCAACAACGAGTCTATTGATATCATGTGTCTGAGGGTAATTTAATCCTCGCGATGAGCTCGGCACGTGCACTGCACGTCCGGTCAAACGATGAGCCATGTCAACAAGAGGAGGTCTAATTAGCCAGTGAGCATCCTGTATGGTCAAAGCTTTACCAGGTCGAACACTGTCCAGTGACTTCCGGGGTTTTAGAAGAACGAACGATTAGCCAGTTGGAACCCTGTCATTTCCCCGCACGAGTCGTGTCCCTTTACCCCCTCAACCTACTCGCCCAGGTACTGTTACACCCTGGCGGGCGAACCCTCCCGAATGTGACGTCTGTGGTGTGGTGGCCGGGGCGATTAGGTCTGACCCACGATGACCACTCACCTAACAAAAGACCAACAACCGGCTTCCCGACTCCCTATTTTTGTGTCGTCTTCAGGTATCACAAAACCCGCCTCCCTCTCATCAACTTAGGATCCCACCTTGCGTGATGCATGGGTTGCCGCCCCTGCATCAGGTATCACCTCAATTCGTGTCTCGTAGTCTAACGTCTGTCGCACCCCCCACCCCCCTCCCAACACCCACACATACACTAACACAATAACACGCTCTTCAATAAAAACTCCTTTCAGTCTTTAAAAGCTAAATGGCGAGGAGAAGATTCAATTCAAAAACTCGACCATGTTTAGCCAAGGAACAAAATACTTTGAAGTATCTTCAGGAGCGGGTAAAGTAAACGTCAAACAATTTCATTAATGCGATGTATTAAAATAATATGTGTGATTTAAGCATCAGGCCTTGTTTCTGATTCCATTCCAATCGGGCTGTATAAGCTTAAATAACAAAGTTTTAGAAAAGAAGATCACACGTCCAGTGGCGGAACTAGAAAAGAGGGGCCACCCCGCAAAAAAAAAAATTGTGGGCCCCATATATATATATATATATATATATATATATATATATATATATATATATATATATATATATATATATATATATATATATATATATATATATAATGGGACCCTATATACGAAAATACGAAATAGGAACATAGAGTACTCAATACGGGCTAAATTAAAATGTGAATTATATTTTTAAAAATCCTTAGTTTTTATTTTTAATTAAAACTTATTCGAACAACACATCATTTGTGCGAGTGTTATTAATCTGCTTTTTTTTTTTACTTTTTCGTATATACGAAGTATAGAGAAAGTATTGTAATCGTGCAAAAAAATCTCTTGAAATTTTAACAATTTTCACCGTATTACACCTCAGTCCTTCATCACATCCGAAGTATAGAGGACTTATTTTAATCGGGCAAAAATTATCAATCCAGATTTATCAAAATTAAGAGGTTTTATGCGTAATCCATTCTGAAAAACTGGGCTTTGCAATCCTGTCCGTATGTCTGTGTGTCTGTCTGTGTGTCTGTCTGTCTGTCCGTGTGTAAACACGATAACTTGAGTACCGTTACAGCTAGGTTGATGAAATTTCATATATAAGTATTTTATCAAAATCGTAGATCCGTATCAACTTTTGAGCGATTTCCGATAACCGGAAGTGGTACTTTTTCTACTTTGAATTTTTTAAAAGCCTATAACTTGAGTACTATTTCAGATAGATAAATAAAATTTCACATGTGAGTAAAAGATCTAATTTTCTACCTTCTGTTAAATTTTGAGTAATTTCCGATGACCGGAAGTAGTAATTTACGCTACTTCCGATTTCTCAAAAAACTAATGTAAATTTTTAAAGTACTAATAATATTGCGCACTATTATGCACTTTTTAGCGCAATTTCCATTCTGGAGAATTGCGTTTATTAACCCGTCATTTCTGGATGTATGAATGTATGAATGAATGGATGGATGGATGGATGGATGTGTGTCCGCAGCTTTAAGTCGTATCTCCTCCTCAACGAAGCAATATCGATGACTAGTTCCAAAAGCAATTATGTTAAGCAAGTTACGAGGATGAACATAGGTCATAAAAATTCCGGGTTTCTTTCATGGATTTCCCGGAAAAGCCAAACAACCTCGAAAAAAAGCAGTTTTGGGCCCATATCTCGGCAACCAGACCACTTAGCGACTTGAAACATGTACCAATCGATTCCTGCCATAATTTAGAACAATATTGCCGAAGAAAGTTTTCAAAAATATCCTTTCGTTCGGTCACAAAAAATGTTTTGAATTAATTAAAATTTGGACCGAATTAGTAGGCATTTTATTCAACCACACCACACGCGTCATCACGTTCAATAGCTGCGCCATCACGTTCAATGGCTGCGTCATCACGTTCAGTAGGCGCGCAATGGTTTTTAGTCATGTAACTCTATTGTAAATAAAACATGTAAAATACTGAAAAAAAATTAATAAAAAACGTTTTAATAACTAACTAATGGTTTTACTAACTCTGCTCTTGATTTACGCTACGACAGAGCTATTTTTAGATAACATAAGGAAATTGCGCTTAAATGTCACTAGACTTTTTAATTAACTTGTTTATTTAGCGTTCACTTGGAGTGCAACTCTTTTGTCTACGAGACTTTATTCTATTTTTAAAACTTTAAGTATTTAAAATGGATTAAAAATCATGTCTATAGCCCGAGTTCCCATCCCCTGTTGTTTTATATATGAATATTCGAGAAAGTTTAGGGGAGATTACTCCCGGTTTATTTTTTCTATTAATCTGCTTTGAAATTCTTTGTTTTAATGACTGACACATTGCTCCCTAAGTTACACGTCGGTCAAAAGAATATGAAGTATGAAAGCTTTGTATGTGTAATGGTTTCTCGCCTTATGTTTATTTTTATGTTGTTTAGTATTTATATTATTAGTTTTTGATACATTTCCTTTTTATACTATGTCACTCTTTATTATGTATTTTTTAAGATAATAATTCAGAGAAGAAATTGCTTTTTAATTTGCTTAATGTAAATCTATTTAAAGTTTCTTAAGAGCACACATATTTGACTATTTCAAAAAGGGAAATAACTCTCGGCAGTGGTTTGAACGTTTGCCTATCTTTCATACTTCAAGTCATGTAGCCTATATATTTTTTCCTTTACGAAACAGCATGTATTAGCTACTGTAGAACATAACTACTGTATTAGATCTGTATTTTTTTACTAGAAAATTATTTTTAAACTATAAAAAAAGTGGTTATGGTCGGCGGTGGGCCCCTAAACGGCCTGCCCCCCCCCCCCCCCCCGCATTGCCGGGGTTTGGCGGCATTGTAGTTCTGCCCCTGCACACGTCTTAACATACGTTGATGAAACCCGTGCAAAATGTTTCGTCAATCTGATGTATAGGACTAGATCGCAGCAACGATGGACAGGTACGCTAGTATATATATATATATATATATATATATATATATATATATATATATATATATATATATATATATATATATATATATATATATATATATATATATATATATATATATACATATATATATATATGTATGTGTGTGTGTATGTGTGTGTATCTGTATGTGTTACATATGTTGTAAATTGTTTCCATTACTTCTTACTTAAGCCAAATCAAACAATACACTTTGGCATTATGTATCTCCTTTTAGCAACATCGTTCAAACACGATTATTCTATATTTAATCAAAACCTGTTTTTAAAAAAAAAATGCTTAAAAATGTGTTGACAATAGTACTGTTTTTTTTCTTTACACCCCGATAGTTGACAAGTCAATGAGAAAACTAATATGGGGGGGGGGGGTGGTATGGGTTATCGTGGCTTTGCCTGCTATTTATAATCTACATCTTCATCTGCCAGACTTTAAAAAAAAATTCTCTGAGCGAAACATTATGTTTGCAACATGCTCGGCATGGGCCACTGAGTTGCAGACCAGTGGTCGTTAACTCGTTTTCCCCTGCTTTCACAGTCTCATCCTTGACCACTGGACAATGGTCAAGATGAAAAATTGACCCTAATTTAGCGTGACAGTGACGAATAGTCCGATGAAGGCGAGTCTAGTATTAAAGTGACCAGTATTTACTGATAATGATCGGGGTAGCATGGGTCAATTGTCATGGCCGACTGGCAACTTGGGTAGCGATTCGCTATGGTCAAGTGGCCAGACTTTATCCCAGAGTTAGGTCACCGTTTGATTTATGTTTTTTTTTTATGCAATCACAACGTGGTGCTGTTTTAAATTTATTGTAAAAACAAACTGAAGTAAATGAAAACGAGTGATTAATATTTGCTAAAAACATGAACTGAAAATTTCGCATGGTTCTGTGATTTAAGTGGCACATGATATGCATATTTTTATCATTATAAAAAAATAAAATAAAAATAAAGCCGAATTCTACGTTACAAATAAACAAAAATTAATAAGGTTTTTTTCAATGTTTCTTCAATGAAAAACGTTTTTAAAAAGATATTTGATGCAAATAAACAATACGACCGGTAACATACAACTACGATTTAGAAAGTAAACATTTTTCCCCAAAAAGTTTGACAAGAGCGTTAATATCAAAGGTTAGATTGTACATTATTAAGCTATTAGAAATTATGAATAGGGTCTAAACGTATAGATTGCAATGTCAGGAAAATATTATCGTCAAACAGGAACATACGGTATAAACAAAACACTGAATGGCTTGGTGGCCCTTTAGGGTGTGATCCAGAGGCGTAGCGATAAGGGGGTGGGGGGGGGGGGGGCAGGGGGAGACATATGTTCCCGGGTGCCGACTTTAGGGGGCGCCAAAATGGGTTCTAAAAACAAATTAAAATGTCATATTAGCTGCATTTTTGCAGTTTGAGGGGGGTGGGTGCAAATCGAAAGTTTGAGGGGGGGGGGGGTGCAAATCGAAAAGTTGAGGAGGGTGCACATCGAAAGTTTGAGTGGGGGTGCAAATCGAAAATTTGCACCACAGGGGGGCGCCAAATTGAAAGTTTGTCCCCGGGCGCCGGGAAGGGTCGCTACGCCTCTGGTGTGATCCCAGTGGCAGATAACTCTAACTGAATAAGAGTTACTAAGTATTTGAGATATTAGAATTCGAATATATAGCGGCTAAGACAGATTTATATTCCCTCCAACTATCTTATTTTAGACCCAAACTATTCGTGGTCGGCCCACCCCACCTCTAATCTAAATTATCGTACCACTAGGCATCAGGTGTGCTTGTCCATTGGGTCAGGGATGACGTAATGCTGGTTCTTGGATACGAAACGTCACAGAATAAAAGACATGCACTGCTGTCTATCACAGGAAACCCTTGAGTAAACTTAAACAGCTGATCGAATATAGTGTAACCTATAGATAGATCAGGTGTCCTTAACCTGAGTTCGGCGAGTCAGTCTCAGGGGTTCGACGGAGGTCAAGATACACACCCGACTTACGATCGGATTTTGTCAGTACGGAACATAAAACTATTAAGTAAGGTCCGGTAAATGCGCATATGAAACTAGTGATGCTAAAGAAGGGCTAAGAACCACTGATATAGATAAACACCGGTTTCCTTTAGTTCATATTGTACACATCAATTCGACTTACCGGTTTTAAAACTTGAACACACACACAAATACAATATGATACTACCGTAAAAATAACATAACATATGAAACCTTTAAAATCAACGTAATTGCACAATGTACCCACTAAGTTGCGCGGCCGCATACTAGTTGTAAACCCTTCACGTAATCATTTTGTACAACACAAAAAAAAAACAACTTGTGTAAGAAGAATTTCAGAGCACCAATCACACGAAATATATTTTACACGCAAGCTCTTGCCTCTTTTTATAGGGAACGTTGTTTGCAAGGGTTTAATTTTGTAGCTTTAAAAAGAAGAAACGCTAACAGCAGACAATTATTAATGTATTAATAATCACTGCTGATATTAAATTACACTTGGGCATTGAAATCCCTGCACCATTCTAGCGCGCCATTTCATCAATTTCCGTGCGCGAAATTATCCTTATATCAACATCAGTATAGTATAAATTGTATAAACCTATCTTCAAAATTCCACTCTTTATTGAGGTCTTTAAAAAACAGACAACTCGTGTTTTCTTGAATTCCCTCCCCTTATTTCCCCTACTCTCCAAGTCCTTTGATCACAATGCGTACTACACCGTGCCGCAGTGGATATTTTCGAATGTCATCCATTACCATTCGGTGAAACATCATCCATGGATTGGTCGCGTCCCTAACGACGTAAGCTGGGGGCCCCCACGGAGACATGGACCGTAGGGGGGAGGGGGTTATCGGCAGGTACATCTTCTTCTCCGAGGCGTCACCCCTGCCCCGCCTGTGATGGATGGGGTGGCTTAGCGACCTACCGATTCCAGATACGGTACAAGTGAAAAAAACAACTCTTCGGGTCGGAAATATTTCAGTCGGTGTCGTGGCTGTGTTCAATCCAATATTCAAGAATTACCGAAAATATTTTTATAAAAAAAAAAAATTAAGACTTCCTTTCAATATAACCATATTAAAATATGTCTTTAAAAAATAACATTTTTAAAATTATATTTTCCCCGCGTGTATCATAATTAGCATTTTATTGTCTTGGGGACAGAGGGGGATCTGGACATTTTTTAAAAGTCTGTGAAGGTGTAGTGTGTATGGATGTGGTGGGATTACCGTGGGATGGGGGAGGGAGGTTAATTTGACGTTTAAATACCGCAAATCTAGAGCAGAGATTACCTACTTAACTCTCCCTGATTACAACTAGTACTAGACACAGATCAATGATGTAATCAATCTAAAAAGTTCAATTTTTTTTAAACTGACGAAACAATGATGAATGATCAGACTCAATAAATAGATACTCGGTAGATAAACGAGATCAATGTACATGAACAATGTATACAGATACAGCTGTGTAAATTTAAAAACAAAAATACATTTGTTTTATAAAGGTTTCTTCTTAAAACTTATTTGTAATGTTGGATGTGATTCCCTCCAACACAATTAATAATTAATGTTATGCATTATATAGACAATTGACGCCGATTTCAGCCTGCTTTTCTTTTTAAATTTGCTTCCATAGCCTTTGTCCAACCAAGAACTAACTACAAGGCAGCAGTTGTTTGATTTTGGAGTTTTTCTCTCCAAGATAGTTTGCTGTCCCCAACTAACGAGCCTCATCTGCCCAGGGGTTCGATCTAGGGAAGTTTGAAATCAGCGATCACTTTATCCCGACGAAAACTGAGTAACCCAATCAATTTTCAAACAATAAATATAAAACTACTCGATTTATCTTGCTGTAGTTTTAACTAAAAGAAAAGCCGTGCCGATGCAGTTTTATTATGTGTGAGTTACAAGATCTTCTTCTTCGCTCTTAATTGTAATGCTGTACATGATTTCTTTCAAGTATTACTTGTCATTATAGGTCATATGTTCCGTTGACTCCAATTTTCCGCCAGTGTCCAATCAAACACAAACTATAAGGCAGCAGTTGTTTCATTTAGGAGTTGTCTCTCCTAGCTAGGTTGCTGTCCCCAGCTATAGAGCCTCATCTGACCTGGGGTCGAACTCGGAACATTTCGGTTCAGCATTACCGGCCGACCATGCCGACCCCGTTACTAGATCACTTTCAATACAAATAATTAAAATGGGATAACACACACCCTTATAAAGCCAATGTGCGCACTTCTCTCCCTCTCTATGTTTCTTTTTCTCTCTCTCCCTCTCTCTCTATGTTCGCAACATATTTTGCGAAGCTATAAGATCAATATCTTCAGCAATATATGGAGAACATAATGATACGGATAATCTGTTGAAATATAGTTACACAACTTTAATTATCCAACCGGAGAAGTGTTCATTGTTGTAACAAGAACGCTATACAGAACATATAAGTAGCAAAAAAGGCTAATACAGTAAAAAATATTGATGTCACATGTAACAAATATAAAAATATCTTTGCGAAACAATGTTAGTAAAAAGTTTCAACTACGGAAAGTACACAATAATTATGGCGTCATTGATTCTAGGATAAAAATATAATTAAAAATCAATCGAATGTCGAAAATGATACACAATACTAATGACGTCATCTTCAATACGATTCGCTTCCCACATCTTCCACTATGATGAGATGAGCTATTTAATTCAAATTTGATTTAAATCTATAGATCTACTTATCAAGATGTACGCTATGAAATTTATACAACTTTCTCGGCAAAAATAATTTTAAAAAATTAGTTTAAAAAAAATATAAGAAAAATACCATTGAATAATCGGGATGTTAACGAAATCATTTACGTCACTTTAATCAATTAGGGCATTTAATAGGGTGTTGTGTTGACTAATAATGTATATAATTTAGTTTTAGTTTTTCTAATAGATATAGTAGCCTACGTTATTTTAAATATGTCGGATGTTTAGCTATTTAGTTATTTCTTTGCTTGGTCACTTTCAACGTGCAGTAAAGCACATTGCGTTTTCACCTATAACTATTTATAAAATATATTTCTCAACATTTTAAAAATTCAGGCCTATAATTCACGGGTAACGGGTACCGATGGCTAGTTTATCATAAATATGAAACATTTTTTGTATTATTTATCAATTTTTAAGTTCGCCATAACAGTGTCTTTTTATTAGAATTCTTAGAATTTTTTTTTTTATGCACGTTTCAATTATTTAAAAAAAATATTTTTTTAGTGTTTAAAATACCAAATGGCAAAAACGATAAAATTATTCTTCAAATCTAGATACTTAAGAGAAAAAAAATGACAAAACCACTCTCCAAATCACTAATTATATATGTAGAACGGGTTGTCGCAACTAGTTCCTTCTTTAACAAAGTTAAACTCGAGACTTATCGGTTCAGCAGGCTACTATTTGAAACACAGAGAGAAATATCTCTTAAATTACCAGCAACCGTCCCATAGTGTCTTTTATTTATTGTATCAAGTACTAGACATGTAGAGGGTTAATGGAAAAATAATGTAGTTGGGCACTCCCTCTAGTCAATAACAGTAACTGTAAAATCACCGTATAGCATATAGCAACGGATGAATGTAATTCTTAAGAAATTTTTAAGAAAAAAAAATTGATGTCCTAAAATGATATTGATATGAATTAGATGAAGAACATTTGCTTTGAATAAATAGAAAGAAGTATAATTTTATTAAAATATAGAAACAACACCTTCATCTGAATTGTAACTTTGTGACATTAAGATTAATACAAGTATATTGTCACAGCTCACGGAAAGTTAGTGTAGATTAAAAGAAATTAGATTTTTAAAAATTCCACGCATCTTATTCTAATTTCATAAATACAATATTGCTAAAACACCCATGCCCCAACATTTAAAAAAAAATTAAATTAAATTAAATTGTCTAAGATTACTGAATCAATTTCAAACACAAAGCGAATGCTTTTAATGAAAGCGTACATTTTGATACGATTAATACTCAACTGGGTCTAGCGGTAGAGAGCTGGACTGCTAACCCGTTAGTCTCGAGTTCGAATCCGGGTACAAGTCAGTAGACCGTCCCTGAGTCCACCCAGCTCTGATGGGTACCTAACTCACGTTAGGGAAAGTAAAGGCGGCTGGGCATAGTGCTGACCACACTATCTCTTCATATGCCGAGGTTGGTTACAGAAACAAGTGAACTCTACTTCACTTGCCCCATAGACCGTCAGGTTTGAAAGGGAAACTTTACTTTAATACTCAACTGCCTTAGAATTTTTCTTCTTGCTGTATCATGCACGCCCATATTATACAACAATAATATCTGATGTTTTCTTTTCAACCCTACCCCCCCCCCATATAAAGTCAGATAACTTTCCCTAAGAATTTTACCCCTCCTGTGATGTAACTTATCTAGGAACCCCCCCCCCCCAAATCTACGACACTCATCGGTAGGACTACAAAACATTTTTAAAATAAAAATGGAAATCACATAATTTTCGACCTGGTTACATACCGGTATCCACCTGATAACCCCTAAAGACACGAGCCCAATTAGAGATTCGATAGCTTGAACTCAATTAACTCAATTTTGTAGGGTAAACATGTAAAATAATTTTGAACAAAACGTAACTTCATGCTGACAAAGTATGACGATGTGTCGGAATAATTTTTTTTTGTAAAACAATATTACTGCTTCTATTTTTACTTAGGATAAAATTTGGTCAAATACCGTGTGTACAAAAGCGTAGGCCTACACCGTGTCAGAAAAGGCACACAATTAATGGCGCTTTTGTGTTAAAAAAAAGGGTAAGCAAGTTGAATCAACCTGTTCATTGAACTTTTTTTCAACGGTAAAATATTAGCAGGAAAATAAGAATAAAAGAAAAACAACATAGTGTTATAAAACATTTCTTTAAACCACCACCCAGGTCACAGTAACACAGTAACACAGTAACACAGTAAAACAGTAACACAGTAACACAGTAACACAGTAACAGAGTAACACAGTAACACAGTAACACAGTATAACAATAACAACACTCTACCCTGTTAGCCTTGTATTTAGATAACTGGCTAATTGATGATAACTACAAAGTAACCGATCAACGGGGTGAAATGACGCAAATGTAAACTGAACGCACGAGATGTTTAAGGAAAGTTGAACTAAATCTAGGTCAGGTTTAACCGATGTTGAACTGATCTCATGACTTTTAGTCAAACATTGAGCAAACCTAGCAACGGTTTAACAAACGTCTAACCGTTTAACTCCGTTAAACAAAAAATACATTCACCCTTGATGGATTTACGGAAAATTAAACCTATCGCAGGGTAGGTTTAACATAAGTTGAACAAGTTTAATATGAACACCCCACCACACACACACACACACATGCAAAGATCCACACACGCATTCACTCACCCGCATACACACACACACACTCACGATGGTTTCAAGTACAGTTAAACCGATGGCATCTTCACACACACATACACAGCTACACTTGCACACACATTCACATACACACATACATACTCACACACAGGCACACACACAGCTGCACCCGCACACACATTCACACACACACACATACTCACCCACAGACCCACTCACACAGCTACATTCTAACACACATTCACACATCCATACACACACTCACACACATACATACTCACACACAGACCCCCACACACAGACCCCCACACACAGACCCCCACACACAGACCCACACACACAGACCCCCCACACACAGACCCCCACACACACAGACCCCCCACACACAGACCCCCACACACACAGACCCGCACACACAGACCCCCACACACAGACCCCCACACACAGACCCCCACACACAAGCCCACACACACAGACCCCCCACACACAGACCCCCACACACAGACCCCCACACACAGACCCCCACACACAGACCCCCACACACAAGCCCACACACACAGACCCCCCACACACAGACCCCCACACACAGACCCCCACACACAGACCCCCACACACAGACCCCCACACACAGACCCCCACACACACCGACCCCCACACACACAGACCCCCCACACACAGACCCCCACACACACAGACCCCCACACACAGACCCCCACACACAGACCCCCACACACAGACCCCCACACACAAGCCCACACACACAGACCCCCCACACACAGACCCCCACACACACAGACCCCCACACACAGACCCCCACACACAGACCCCCACACACACCGACCCCCACACACACAGACCCCCCACACACAGACCCCCACACACACAGACCCACACACACAGACCCCCACACACAGACCCACTCACCCTGGTCTCCGTGAGGCTCAATGCACTGGACAGCTCGGCCACGTCGATGCTGCTGAGGTAGTGTGTCCTGCGGAATTTGTCCTCTAGGACCACCACCTGGTGCTGGGTGAAGGGGACACGGGGGTTGCGGCACAACTTCCGCTTTTTGGCGCCCTCTTTTTTCTTGGTTCCTGGAGATTTGATTAATTAACAAATGTACTTCGTAGCTTAGCATATCTTTTGAAATATAAGTTACAATCTTTGCTTTTTGCTTGAACGACTTATAATAACTCTTAGTTCATGGAAATATTTTTAAAAAAATGTTCATAGTTATTTTAATAAATTATTTTACATACAAATTAATTATATTATTTGATTTTGTCCAATAATTACTGTTATTGCAGCAATTGAACTGGTACTTCATTTTACATACCAATACATTTCAATATTTTCTTTGGGCTTTACCGATAATTAATTAAAGTAATTGAAAAAAAGTTGTCAATAAAAAAAAACAATATTTATATTATAAATTATAACTTTATCCAAAATTTGTATTTATTCGTGGATTTAGAAATGTAGTTAGTAATTTAGAAAATAAATTAAATTTAAAAAAAAAGAATTACGATATGTCATACTTAGTCTTAATTCATGGATTTAGAAATATAGTTGGTAATTTACAGGAAAATAAAAAAAATAAAAAATCAATTTAAATACAAATATATTACCACATTTTCTTCTTGCACTAATTAGTCATATTAGTTACATAAGTGTAATGAAACAGTTTTTGTGTAAACAGCCATTTTATGCATTTTTTTTGGTGTAAACAGCCATTTTTATGCATTTATTTTTATTTAAACTAAAGTTTTAGGGGCCGCACCGTGTGCTATAATGTTGATGTGATTTTAAAATAGTGAAAGCGACATACAATATATACTGTGTGCCAATTATCTTTACATTTCTATCATTTACAAGAACAACATGAATTTGTTAACAATTGAATGAATCCGGATTCTGAGACGAATTTTGCCGAGTATGTAGTGCTAGCTTATTCTAATACATTAAATACATTTTAATGTTTAAAATAAAATAAAATAATATAATTTATATAGCTTGCAATAATTCTAGTTACAACGTAGGATGGATTTTTATTAGGCAAAGTATGTGTGGTTAATTAATGTTGTTTCTAAAATTTGTACTTAAACATTTTTGAAAACAAAAAAAAAAAACAACTTTTGAGCGCTTTATGTCTGAATCAACTTTGAAAATAATTTAATACTTGACTACAATGATCTTCTAAGGCAAATTCATTATAGCCTATATCGTCAGATGTCAACAGATATCAATTTTAGGTTTGGATTTACGTGATATATTTTGTGTTTAGGATGATTTTTAGCTGTCTGTGTTTGTTATAATATATTAACACAAACCTGACTCTAACATCTATTTAGATTTATTTCTTTGTTGATTCAACACTTTTTGTCAAAATTATTGAAATAAAATATTATCATCATTAAATTATAAATTTTAGAGGTAGGCCTTAAATGTAATTTACTTATTTCTAAAAATTTAGCAATAGTACATGGCTTAAAATATTAAAATTCTAAGTAGCAAAAAAAAACAACAACAAACAAACAAAAAGTAACACCTACTTTGTAACTTTGGTGGGTGGTATCGGGTACAATGTAACCACTGGTATTTCAAGGTATCGTCCTCATTTTTTACATACTCTCCATCGTATTGTTCGTGGTGAAAGTTATCCGATACGCTAGTATCGTCAACATCGATACTCTCATCCTCGTCCACATCCTCACCGCTGTTGTATTCGTCGCCCACCTCATCAGCGACTAAACGGCTATCGTCGAACGGGTTAGGTTTAGTTTGGTTTAGATCTTGAGTCTCGTCTTCGGACCGTAACCCTAGGATACGCTCTATCGAGAACTTAAGTTCCGGTTTTCTAGCCGGGGGCTCGGGTTCAAATCCCACCCGCGCGTTGTTTGTAGAATTTGAGAGATCTGTCGGTCGACAGTATCTTTGAAGTGTTGCATGATAAAACGGACCGGGTTCAATTCCTCTGAAGTCCGACATCATTCTCACCGTAGGCGATGTCGGTTCCGTCCTTGCGTATTTTAGGTTGAATGTATCCAAAGACACGCTCTGGGCGCGGTCTGGAGTATCGTTGGCTGACGAAGGCTTGATGTCGAAACTTGAATACGAATGCGAGATCATCTCCGAACAAACGGTACCACCCGGACACCTGCTCATCCGGACATTCAACCAACACCTAGACAGCGTTCGCGTAACTCATCTGCCACGGTGCAGCAATGTGCGTACTGTGCGTCGTTTATCACCGTCGGTGTGATGTGCGGCTGCTCATGATCATAACCGCGTTAATTACAAATCTTTTCATTACGGGGACGCTAATCACCGGGTCAGTTTTAATTAAAATTTTCTCCTTAATTAGAGTTCTCTTCATAAACGTTAAGTATTTCTTGCGGTGCTGTAGTGTAAGATTATGCGACACAATCGAATATATTCCTTTTTATGGCCGTGTGAGGTCTATAATTCAATGTGGGCGAAGTCTTAATATACGGACTTTAAAAAAAATTGTCTCCAAGTTTGAAGGAAAATTAGCACATACGTTTACAAGACAAGACACCTCATCAATGTCACCTGCGCAGGTTGGAATCAAACACCTGAAGTTCTAACACTCCCCATGTCTAGTTTTCTTGGAAGGGCGGAACACCACGTGACAGCGTTCAAGAAATCCCATTGGTCCACGCGCTGACAGCTCGCTGCCTACAGACACGCGCGATGGGCGGGGTTCCTGTTGCCGCCCCCTCCCTCCCCCAAGGTGGGGAGGGGGGGGGCTGATCTAGATGCAGTTGGTGGCGCCGATGATCAGGTTTGATAGGTGCCAGCGTCGTACGGGTCATCCATCTAGACATGGGGGTCGGCGAATGGCCGGAAGTTGAAAACCCCCACCAGATGATATCTGTGTAAAGAAAAAAAATAATATGGCGTCGTGGCGTAAGGTCTTTCACGCAGATTGTGTTGTGAACTCGATAGAATGATTGGCGTATAAGTTAGACGATCTACTCTCTACCCCTCAAGTCAGTGGTAGATGTAGACGGGTGTAGCGTTTCATTCGATAATTATTTTTACGGTCAATGAATAGAGGAGAGGTGTGAATGATAGCTTATAAATGAATATCATTCCGACTAAAAAAAAAACATAATTGTCGCGGTATTTGATAAATGGAAAACGAATATAAATAAATAAATAAATAAAACATTTACATTTTTTTTAAAGTTTTGATGCTATTTCTATACTTTCAAGTAGATTCTAATTGTATTGTAATCACATCATATTTTTTAAAGAAATAATTTATAAAATGTCTTTGGTGAAAATAAAATACCCGAGTCATATAATTTTAAACCTGACTCTCTAAATATACCCACGTTCTAGTAAGACCCTAACATCCTAACCAACCTTCAGTGGACAAAATCTTAAACCAGTAGCTCTAATGATGTCACAAAGTGATCTCATCACGGTTTGTATTACAAGCTATACAACATTCGCCTCTACCCTTGTTCACGCTTAAAGACAGCCATACAACACGGCCTTACATCAAGCTGTTCAGCTTGGTTAACCTTGCTATCATCCGCTCTACCGCTCGATCACCTGCATTCCACACTTGTAAAACATTCAATGCATTTTTCGATTTTAATACCAGGAGTTCCATATATCACAGGGGAAGTAGAGTTTACCTCTTTTTCCAAAAAAACGCGTTAGAGTCGACTTCGTTAAACACTGCCGCCGCTTCATTTTCCAATATAACGCCAGGTACTCATCTGGCCTGAGTGAGCCTCAATGATAAACATTAAAAAAAAAGATCTCCCGACCTGATTAGCATTCGAACCCATTTTTAAAACGGAGTGACGCTCATTTATGCCACCAAACGACCACACATCTTCTTCAGTTTTGCGATATTTAACCCCCCCCCCCCCCCCACGCCCAAATCTCCCTCCCATATCCCCCCCCCCCCCAAAAAAAAAAAAAAGACAACAACATGTAGGTGCAACGTTACTAATTAAGCTGTTAAAAAAAATTAAAATTTGTTATTTTGTTTTTTTTAATTACAAGCTTTTTCTTTAGTAACAATTTCTTTCCGTTTGTGTTTTTGTCACAATTTCTGTCCGTGTGTGTTGTTTATTTGTCAACATTTCTGTGCTTTTGAATTTTTTTTCACAATTTCTGTCCACCGAATTATAATAAAAAAAAGTCTTTCAAATTTCGTTTATAAGTGAGTTTCCGATGACACCGTCTAATTTTTAATCGAGTTTAATAGTAGATTAGTTATTAAAAATTAATTCACGATTTCTAAATTTAGTAGCAGACCGGGAGATAACTCGGTAACTCTATCAGCCAGGTGTTCACAAAAGTTGTGTACGTGTTTTATCGTCAAATTAAAATCTTTCAAACCGAAAGTTATTCTGTTATAATTTAAAAAATTAAATATCTTAATTTGTTTAAAAAGGGAATAATTGTTTTTTTCCCCAAACTAAAATAAAGATGTTTTAACAAATTAATTTTTATTTGCCAAATAGGCTAAATTCAGACAAGAAAATCTTTTTAATATACATGATTATAATTTATTGATTCTCATATCTCTGGATTAGGCAACGCATCTAGTAAACAAAGGGAATACTGAACAATAATTATATTATAAGGTATATATATATATATATATATATATATATATATATATATATATATATATATATATATATATATATATATATATATACACCTGTGTGTGCATGTATTTCTCTATATAGAACTATGAGTATTACTAGATGTTATATTGGAAAGTAAATTCAAGAATAAAAATAACGAGGGAGAGATTATGGAGGGATTTTTTATGTCACTAGTGCTTAAGCAGTTCATTATCATATTCGGTTCAAATCGTGAATTGAAAAAAAAAATTCCTTGGATGGGGATAAGGCGAGTATTAAACGCCAGTCAGCTTATTTGGTTTTACATTTTTACTTGATTAATTGTAGTCGCCATTACGTGCTTATAAATGATTGTTGACGCCATTTTAACAGTTTTAGTTATCACGCTGAAGGTTTCTTTCAGGCATCTCTTTGGGGTGGGGGACACCGCCCTCCCCCTAAACATGTTTATTGCCTCCCTCCCACTAAACGTCTACACCCTTCCCAACGAAATAGAATTGATATTGAAAATATACTTTTACCAGTGCCCGTCCTCCCCCCCCCCCCCCCCCCGGCCCGGAAAATTTAGTCAGGCCCTCTCAGGTTTTACGAGCCCCCCCCCCCACCCCTCTTGCCCCGGAGAAAAAAGTCTGAAAGAAACAAACATTGCTCACACTTAGTTAAACAATTTTTGTAATCAACAACTTCATCTAATCTTGTTATCTCCCCTCTAAACTTGCCTTGTCTTGCTTGTCCTATAAATCTATTTCAACATTTTTCTCACTTCGACTCTCCCAATATATTCCCCATCCCTCAAACACACTCCCACTCCCGCCCCCACCTCCACCACCGTAATTCCCCTGATGGACCAAGAGGATGCACCCGAGGTCGCTTTGTTCGGATTCGAACCTGTCACCACTCGGCAATTTGACCCGCCTACCGCATGGAAAACATGCGCAGGTTTTCTCGGGGGCCCGCGGCCATTTATCACCGAGAGAAAATTTCAGGGTATCAGCGCGCTGATGGCCCTCAATGTTGTCCCATTGAAACACGAGCCGCGCGCTTCTCCGCGGGTTTTCTTAGGGGTATTGCGTCGATTGGGAAAATCCGTTCAGTACGGTTCATATAATGGGGAAAATCCGTTGAATACATGTCCGTAATGGGAAAAATCCGTTGAGTCCATAAAAGCGATGAAAGCAGATAATGGTGCGATTAGCGTGGTTCGTTTAATTACGTATGGGTACTGGGTTATTAGACCTAACATAACTGGTCCACATTTTTTTCAATGGGTCTCGCCTTTATTTTCTCGACATACCCCGCTAACCCACTAGTACACAGCCAGAGTGCCGCATGCGCACTAACGGAGGTTTTTTTGTGCTCGCGGCAACGCATCTAATCCCCAGATGTAACAGCGATGTTGGTGACGTCTTTATATTGTATCGCGGTTGTACTACAATGAGATAGAAACATCAACATTGATGAATTAACTTGCTTTGAGTTCGGTATTGTTCGGAATACTTCGGTATCGTCCGGTATTGTGTGTATAGTTTCTCATTCTTCGGTATACTTCGGTCTAGTCCGGGATATTTGGGTTTAGTCAGGTATACTTCGGTGTATTCCGGTATAATTGGGTGTATTCCGGTATAATTGGATGTTTTCCGGTATGATTGGGTGTATTCCGGTATAATTGGGTGTATTCCGGTATAATTGGGTGTATTCCGGTAAAATTGGGTGTATTCCGGTATAATTGGATGTATTCCGGTATAATTGGATGTATTCCGGTATAATTAGGTGTATTCCGGTATAATTGGGTGTATTCCGGTATAATTTGGTGCATTCCGGTATAATTGGGTGCATTCCGATATAATTGGGTGTATTCCGGTAAAATTGGGTGTATTCCGGTATAATTGGGTGTATTCCGGTATAATTGGGTGTATTCCGGTATTATTGGGTGTATTCCGGTATAATTGGATGTATTCCGGTATAATTTGGTGCATTCCGGTATAATTGGGTGCATTCCGATATAATTGGGTGTATTCCGGTATAATTGGGTGTATTCCGGTATAATTGGATGTTTTCCGGTATGATTGGGTGTATTCCGGTATAATTGGGTGTATTCCGGTATAATTGGGTGTATTCCGGTAAAATTGGGTGTATTCCGGTATAATTGGATGTATTCCGGTATAATTGGATGTATTCCGGTATAATTAGGTGTATTCCGGTATAATTGGGTGTATTCCGGTATAATTTGGTGCATTCCGGTATAATTGGGTGCATTCCGATATAATTGGGTGTATTCCGGTAAAATTGGGTGTATTCCGGTATAATTGGGTGTATTCCGGTATAATTGGGTGTATTCCGGTATTATTGGGTGTATTCCGGTATAATTGGATGTATTCCGGTATAATTTGGTGCATTCCGGTATAATTGGGTGCATTCCGATATAATTGGGTGTATTCCGGTATAATTGGGTGTATTCCGGTAAAATTGGGTGTATTCCGGTATAATTGGGTGTATTCCGGTATAATTGGGTGTATTCCGGTAAAATTGGGTGTATTCCGGTATAATTGGATGTATTCCGGTATAATTGGATGTATTCCGGTATAATTAGGTGTATTCCGGTATAATTGGTGTATTCCGGTATAATTTGGTGCATTCCGGTATAATTGGGTGCATTCCGATATAATTGGGTGTATTCCGGTATAATTGGGTGTATTCCGGTAAAATTGGGTGTATTCCGGTATAATTGGGTGTATTCCGGTATAATTGGGTGTATTCCGGTATTATTGGGTGTATTCCGGTATAATTGGATGTATACCGGTATGATTGGGTGTATTCCGGTATAATTGGGTGTATTCCGATATAATTGGGTGTATTCCGATATAATTGGGTGTATTCCGGTATAATTGGGTGTATTCCGATATAATTGGGTGTATTCCGATATAATTTGGTGTATTCCGATATAATTGGGTATAATCCGGTATGATTGGGTGTATTCCGATATAATTGGGTGTATTCCGATATAATTGGTTGTATTCCGGTATAATTGAGTGTATTCCGGTATAATTGGGTGTATTCCAGTATGATTGGGTGTATTCCGATATAATTGGGTGTATTCCGGTAAAATTGGGTGTATTCCGGTATAATTTGGTGCATTCCGGTATAATTGGGTGCATTCCGATATAATTGGGTGTATTCCGGTATAATTGGGTGTATTCCGGTAAAATTGGGTGTATTCCGGTATAATTGGTTGTATTCCGGTATAATTGGGTGTATTCCGGTATTATTGGGTGTATTCCGGTATAATTGGATGTATACCGGTATGATTGGGTGTATTCCGGTATAATTGGGTGTATTCCGATATAATTGGGTGTATTCCGATATAATTGGGTGTATTCCGGTATAATTGGGTGTATTCCGATATAATTGGGTGTATTCCGATATAATTTGGTGTATTCCGGTATAATTGGGTATAATCCGGTATGATTGGGTGTATTCCGATATAATTGGGTGTATTCCGATATAATTGGTTGTATTCCGGTATAATTGAGTGTATTCCGGTATAATTGGGTGTATTCCAGTATGATTGGGTGTATTCCGATATAATTGGGTGTATTCCGGTAAAATTGGGTGTATTCCGGTAAAATTGGGTGTATTCCGGTAACATGTAGATCCGCGATCAAGCCAAACAACACGAATGCTCACAATTTACTGAACTATTTATTAACTGTTAACTATTGCCTTCTGTGTCGCACCTTTGATAGCATAATCACAATATTTCTTTACTTTAAAAAACCCCATTAAAACCTTCAATTGCATTAACTTCAACTGATAAGCTTGATCAACAACTGACACGTTTGATCAACATCATCAACTGACAAGTATAATCAACATCATCAACTGACACGTTTGATCAACATCATCAACTGATACGGATACGTTTGATCAACATCATCAACTGATACGGATACTTTTGATCAACATCATAAACTGATACGGATACGTTTGATCAACATCATCAACTGACACGTTTGATCAACATCATCAACTGACAAGTTTAACAACCGACATAATCTGCTGCACAAAGTGATGCGTGCATCCGTCTGTCGCCACTAGTGAAGAGACTTTTGATAGGAATTTCAGTGTGGTCTAGCGGTAGAATTATAATCGCTGACCTGAGAGTGTCAAGTTGTCTTCCCGGTTCGAATCTATAAGATTCTGAGTCCACCCAGCCATTTTGAGTACCTATCTCTCATTGGGGAAAGTAAACGTGATAGAACATACTGCTGACCACACCTTCACTGTATTCAACGATTTCACAGCAACAGAGAAACGCTACACGTCCGGCTAATTTAGACGGCTAGGACCAAATCGGTAGTTAAAATCGATTAAAAAAATATAGTAATAAAAATTAATGTCGTTCATAAGATAAACTTCCCTTTTAATCACCACATTAAAATTAGAGCACCGGATTTTTTTTCTTTTTAATGTATCGGCTTTTGTTACATCCAGTGTTATACTAAAGAAACAAAACAATTAGCACAAATAGGTCAGGGTAGTTTAATTGTTTGGGGATTTGTCCCGGGCACATATCCCATGTCAAGTACCGGGCACAGAACATGTATGGTATCATTACCTGATTGTATGGACAACTATAATGGTAATTATATAAAAAGGTTAGGTTCGGCTTTGAGAGGGTAATCGAACCGTAGGGAAAAGCTCGCTGTTGTTGGAATAAAGGGGAGATAATCTCATCAAAGGGCAAGAACCAGGTTTGACTCAGCTAGGGGAGGCGACCCATGAAACAAAATTTCCCGCATAAATTAGAAAATTTTAATTTAAAAAAAAGTTGCAATTTTACAAAGAAGCTGAGAGAAACATGAGACGTGTGTTTGGGTTTAGTAAGCAGGTTAGGGCGGGCTGTAGTCAGATGCCCTCATAAACTGGGCACCATCTGAAAGCTGGGGGCAGAGGGGAGGATAACGATACTCTAAGCCTAGACCTGACATAACCGTTAAGTCTAAGTCTAGGGGTAGCTAAGCCGAAGCCTAGCCCGCACACTGGCCAGCATTTGTATGAAATTGTCGGTAAAATGTGTGTTAGTAGCTAGATAATGAAGTCTGTTTCGTTGCAATCGGGACGTAGAAAGGGCTTTAGACAACCAAGAATGATCTACCAAAAATGTAGGCCCACTGTGAACTTCATCTTAACAGTAATAACGGAAGGAGGTGGGGGTAGGAGGAGGCTGAAACTAGCTGTTAGCCAGAGTTTCTTTCAGGCATCTCTTCGAAGAAAGTCTAACCCCCCCCAGACGAGATGGAATTTATATAGAAAACATATACTTTTACCATTGTCCAACCCCCCCACCCGAAAATATCAAGTGCCCCCCCCCCCTCCACCCCGGAGAAAAAAGCCTAGAAGAAACACTGCTGTTAGCTATAATAGATTTAAAAGTCAAAATAATTTTCCAGGCAGTGTAATATTATGTCTATGCCCAAAAAAAAGCACCGCTAATTTAAAAATATTTCCTAAATTATTGTTGATAGTTACACTTTTTCTGTCTCAAAATGTGTATGGGTTCTAAGCGGTTAATTTTTTTTCTTACATCAGACCTTGGTTTAGATGATGTCTTAAAGTAAAAGTCCTCTTTAGATCTAGAGAACCATTGGGCATATCGAGGGAAGGTCAGCACTTTGCCCAGCCGCCTTTACTTTACCTAACATCAGTTAGGTACCCATCAGAGCTGGGTGGACTCAGGGACGTTCCACTGACTTGGACCCGGATTCGAACTCGAGACTTTGGGGTTAGCTTAGGCCACGCCGTCCCCTAGAACATCTCGTGGTAAAGAGACTTAATTATCCAGCTGCTAAACATACTTTAAATCAAACTGATTTTTTAAATCTTCAAAATAGAAAATAGTTTAAGTTATACTACCGAGGTGATTTTATTATAAAATAAGATTAAAGATATCTCGTTAAAAGATTCGAATGAAAATGGATATAATATATGATTGATCTGTCTTTATAGCTAAAAATTCACCTGGATTAAATTTTCAAGTCTGTAAATCAAATTGTCTCTGCGATATGGGGTAGAAAAAAAAAAAGAAAAAAAAAATTCATCTCACTCCGCCGTGGTGATCTCCCCTTACTGGACCCGTGACGTATAATTACTTAGATTGCGAGAAACGCGCTGAGCGCTCCACGCCTCGTTGTGAAATCAGCCCGCGAGCCGCGAGCGAGGCTGTGAATGGAAACACGATCCGAGTTGAAGAGATTGTCTTTAAAGTTGATTCATGTTGGTGAGCAGATGGGAGCGACCGGCTAATCATAGTCTAGTCGCTGATTGCAAATTTTATGCCCGGCCGTAACCTGTTATTTCATAAATAGATTTTTTTTTTCAAAACCGTCAAGTTTACAGAAAATTAAAATGATTCTTTAATTCCATGCCATGTTTTTTTTTAAAAGTGTGAAAAACAATAGCGTTGTGTAAGCCTACACTAAATATTTTGAAGTTAGTGAAATGTAAAAAAAAAAAGTTTCTGTTTTTGCTTAACACATATGCGTATTTAAATTGGCTACCCATGTAGATATTTCTCACCGGAGGTTGGTTGGGGGGGGGGGGGGGGGGCGGGAAAGGCGCGCTTTAAATTTAAATATATATGTATATATATATATATATATATATATATATATATATATATATATATATATATATATATATATATATATATATATATATATATATATATATATATATATATATATATATACGGTGCCCTGTCAAAACGGCCCGGGATAAATCGGCCCCGTCAAAACGGCCCCGTTAATTTGACCCCGTAAAATCGACCCCCGACAAAACGACCCAGTCGTCAAAAGCCCCGTCAAAAGGGCCCCGACTTATTGGCTCCCGTCAAATGGGCTCCCGTCATATTGAATTGCGACATATAGGCTACCGACAAATGGGCGCCCGATATTTAGGCTCCCGACAAATGGACTCCCGACAAATTAACCCCTGACAAATAGGCTCAGGACATATTGGCTCCCGATATATCGGCTCCCGACATAAGGGCTCAAGACAAATGGGCTCCTGACAAATGGGCTCACGACATATTAGCTCCCGGCAATTGGGCTCCCTACATATTGGCTTTTGACAAAATGACTCCCGACATATTGGCTCCAGACCATTGAATGGCATGACCACTATTGGCATAAAAGTAACCATTTTGTCCTACCTCCAATACCACTATAAACTCTTTTAAATGCCCGAATGAAATTGTTTTTCATCAACCAACATTAATTCACAAACAAATCGAGCCCTTAACAGCTAAATTCCACCAATTCTAAAGTTTTGATAATGTTTAATATAAAACAGAAAAGATCTGCTGCTTAAAAGCGAGCACAGAAGTGTAAATGTATGACATACATGATGTTTACATGATAACAGCATTTTGTTTTGATAACCTGCAATCACACTGCAGGTAGAAAGGTACAGAGTGGACCCTTCTCCCCACAAACTGAGTTGGAACAGCCTATCAACTCAATTATGGATGTCATAGATAGATGACCCTTAAATTAAAACATACTATATTTTATAATAGATAAACTAATATAAAAATAAGGCCTGCCGAACAAAAGATGCATACGTTGTATTACATAAGAGTGTTGGATAAGCTAACTCTAAAGAACATTGATGAAGGGGTCCCACTGGCAGGTGTCATATTCAATGAGGCCGCTTTGCCGGGAGACTTTGTCTCTACAGAAACGGTATTGTCAGTGGTCCTTTTGTCTGGAGCCAAATTAACAGGAGCCTTTTTGTCGTGAGCCAAAATGACGCTAGCCTATTTGTCGGGAGTCGAAATGACGGGGGCCGTTTTGTGGAGAAACTAAATGGCGGGAGCCTATTTGTCGGGAGTCGTAATAACAGGGGCCGTTTTGTGGAAAATAAATAAATGACGTGAGCCTATATGTCGGGAGCCAAAATGATGGGAGCCTATTTGTCAGGAGCCTTATTGACTGGAGCCCTTTTGTCGGGAGCCTATATAACGGGAGCCTATTTGTCAGTAGCCTAAATGACGGGAGCCTATTTGTCGGGAGCCTATATGACGGGGTCCATATGTCGCTGGCCCTTTTGATGGGGTCGTTTTGACGGGGTCGTTTTGTCATTGGCCGTTTTGACGCCGCACGTATATATATATATATATATATATATATATATATATATATATATATATATATATATATATATATATATATATATATATATATATATATATATATAATAAACATAATATATAACAAAAAATCATGTTTCTTTTTTATACAAGCGCATGTTTTATTTAAAAAATTAAATCAATTTTGACTTTTACTAGTCCAGGAAATTGAAATTCTCAGGGAGTACCAAGGTATTACATGAAGGAATCATGGGTTGCTCATGCTTGGACCTTATGCTGGTATATTCCAAAGCAATTCTAAGCAATAGCTTCGTACCTGATTTGGTTGCAAAATCTGCCGAATGGAAACTTGAATTAGTAATTTTATCGAATTTTATCTGTTTGGTTTTTTGGAGTTTTTTCTCCAAGATGTATTGCTTCCCCGCTTAAGAAATTCACCTGTCTGGATGTTAGAAATGGGCATTTTTTGGTTGATGATATTTTACTATTTAGCACACATGGTTTGACGATGGGGACAAGGGGAGGTAAATATCGTCTAAATATAATGCGTGACGTAATTTATGTATGTTCTATTTAAGCAGATAACTAGAGAATGGAAAACCCAAAGAAAAAAAATGATATGATTAAAAGCTGGCTTTAAGCGAAAAAATAAATTTTAATAAATTAAAAAGTAGGGGCCTACTTTTTTTTTAGAGTTACAATCATTTATTTGTAACGAATGTTAGAAATTATTTTAACTCGCGATAAATTTGATGTTAAAAAAAAGAATAGGGAAATAATCCATGAAAATGGAGCGAACTTCAAGCCTAGCTTATTACTTCCCCTGATTTATGTCGGAGTGGGCTTTAGCTCTGACCTCAAGCGCTTTACTTGTTCCCTTGTGATGTGCAATCAATTTGAGCGCAACGTTCTAGTCATAAGAATAATTTAATAAAAACTGAATAATTCTGTCAAACCGTATTGCGGAAAGATAATTATATGAATGATTCTATAGCCTCAAAAAAAAATACAAATACTACAGTTGTCATTTTTATTATTCTAGGGTTTGGCGACACCCTATTTCCGCCAGAAGGTTCACGAGTTCCGCCACTATACTTTTGTCACTATTATATATGTAATACGCTAGGAACATCAACACTTGCAGATTACTTTGCCCAAAGGGGGTCATCCATAAATGATGTCACGCTTTTTTGGACGATTTTTTAAAACCCCCACTCCCCACCGTCACACATCGTCACAACCCTCAGCCTACACCCCCCCCCTAAAAAATTGTAGTTGCATTTTTATTCAAATACGATACTTTTCCCAAATCGTGTCTGAATTCTGTCAACATAGAGTATTTTAATCCATTCCCATTATAATGTAAAAGTGTGACGTCACCCCACCTGAACCCCCCCCCCCCCCTTCATCACTCACCGTCAAAAAATTACGGACCCCCCCCCCCCCCCTCAAACGAGTGTGACGTGATTTATGGACGACTCCAAAGTTAATTCGAGATTACATTAATCACAAATCCCCACTGAATGTAAAGGTGGACACGTTTGTTTGATGTGCACCTGGGTGTGTAACGACAATTATTTAGTTTGATTTTTACAAAAAATACTTACACTTGCATTTGAATGTTTTTTAAATATTAAACCACAGTATTCCTCTATTATGTCCCATCTGTATTTTTTGTTACTTTCAGTAGGCTTTTATTTGCAATTACATATTAGAAACTTTGAAATTTTAATAATATATGTCTTTGTACAAAAATGTTTTGTACCGAAATGGTTTTAAAATAGTCAAAGGGAAACAATTCAATATTTTAAACGTAAACTTTGTTTTAAAGCAGTTATCCACCTTAGTACAAAACAAAGGCTTCGAACTGTAACCGTCTTGAATAGTCAAAGAGAAACAACTCAATCTTTTAAACCCTAAATCTTTTCTTACAGAAGTTACCTACCTTAATTAAAAAAAAAATTAAGTTTACATTTTTAATATTAAAAATGGTTGTCTCCGTAGTCTTTCCCTCTATAAACTGCTGCCTGATGTCCCAAACTTTTTCTCTTTTGAACCCAGACAGGAAAGCGAACAACCCAGATCGTAGATGAAATATCCTGGGTTTAAGTTAAAAAGCTCGAGAGCGCGACATTAAAAAAAGTATGCTATATTTTCACTCATCTCTTAAAAAAAAATTTTGTTCAGCAAAAAAAAAAAAAAAATGGTTTGAGAGCTCTACAAAAAAAAAATAAAAAAAAAATCGTTTGATTTTCAAGACAACTTCAATGTGACTTTGGTCCTCGGTTGTCCGTCTTCTGAAAACCATTTAATGTCAACAAATGAAGGGAAGATTAAATTTTTTTTGTCAGAATAGAAGTGTAGACTAATGTGTAAATGTGTAGGTGTCTGTATAATTGTGTGTAAGTGAGGATATGTATGTGTGTGTGTGTGTGTAAGTTTTTATGTAAAGTTTAATGTGTGTGAATGTGTGTAAAAATCGATATATGTTTTAGTAATGTGTGCTAAGTTTTAATCAATGTGTGTAGTTGTGCATGCTCTTGTTTGTTTGTAGGTTTTTATGTTGTGGATGTGCGTATAACTTTATATTTCTCTCTCTCACTCTCTCTCTCTCTCTCTCTCTCTCTCTCTCTCTCTCTCTCTCTATATATATATATATATATATATATATATATATATATAATATATATATATATATATATATATATATATATATATATATATATATATATATATATATATATATATATATATATATATATATATATATATATATATATATATATATATATATATATGTAACTAGTGTAGTTACTAGGGACGATAAGAACGTAATACAGTCTGTCAACTAAAGACTATTGTAAGAACGCATTACAGTCTGACGCAATAGTGCAGGTGGTGGACTGATAAGAACACAAAGCCACGGCGTATTTTCGAAAGCGATACGACAAGCCGCTGCGTAGTTCATAGTCTGATGCAGCGAATGGAAAGTATTGCGTATACGAGGGATATAATAATATATAATATAATATAAGACTGCGTATTGGAGACGGGGCAGAACCAAGTTGGAGACTGAACGGTGTAGACGTATTGTGTTATGTGAGAATAGGAACGATGGACACGTGCATTCTGTTATGTGAGGACTAGTGAGGACAGTGGGGGTCAGTTGGTTCATTGTATTCTTGTGGAACATTGATGCATTGTTATGTGGAGCATTTCTATTGATTCATGTAATAAAGAGATCAATGTAAACCTGCACTTCCGAGTATCTGTATTGTGGTCGATGGTGTGTGCTGGTCAAAGATAGCACGAGTAAATACATTCGGTAACATTTGGCACTACAAGTAAATAGACTCGGTAACAGTTGGCGTTGTCAATACACTCGGTAACATTTATATATATATATATATATATATTATATATATATATATATATATATATATATATATATATATATATATAGGCCTATATATGTATATATATATATATATATATATATAGATATATATATATATATATATATATATATATATATATATATATATATATATATATATATATATATATATATATATATATATATATATATATATATATATATATATATATTTATATATATAGGCCTATATATATATATATATATATATATATATATATATTTATATATATAGGCCTATATATATATATATATATATATATATATATATATATATATAGGCCTATATATATATATATATATATATATATATATATATATATATATATATATATATTATATATATATATGGATGTGTGTGGATACGTGTTTTCATTTGTGTATGTATGTGGGATTAGATGTGTATGCACATTTAGATGTCTGTGTTAGTGTGGATGCATGCGTTTAAATGCATATATGCAAGTGTCGATTTATATGTGTAGGTGTCCATGTATGTGTGCAAGCGTTTACATGATACATACATGATAAGGCAAAATTTGCCATTTGATTATAATTAATTCGTGAGCGTCTTTTTTTGACAGTTTGTTTATTTAACAGGCAATGAAGTCAAACCACAAGGTCACATGAAAGAAACATAACCCCCTCCCCCTCTCCAACACACAAATACCCCCCCCCCCCCCACACACACACTACCCACCCTATCAGCCTCCTATTCAATGTATTTGATTTCTACTCATCACCGTTGACTTAAGTCATCGGCCGTGTTGACTCGGTGACTTGTTTAAATTTGACTTTAGCGCCTTTCTCTACAGAGAGTAGTCATTGATTTTGGACTCTCCATTGTTTTGTCCCGCGCCTTCTAAGGTCAGTGGGACTTTTTTATGTGACCAGCCGAGGTTAAATTATAGACCTTTGCTTACGTGAGGGAGGTGTTCTCAAAATCATATAAAATAATCATTAGCTTACGTTACCTCGCATAATAAAGGTGTGCTCAAAATTATATAAAAGATTTCAATAGCCTACCCCACATCATAAATGTGTTCTCAAAATCATACTAAACTACCAATATCCAATCCGATATACTGCAGGTGTTTTCAAAATTATACATAAGAATAATTAGCCTACCACCGCATCATAGAGGTGTTCTAAAAATTATGCTTTAACACCTCTCGCCTACCCTGTACACTTGAGGTGTTCTCAAAATAATGCTAAACTACCACTAGACTACCCCGCATCATAGAGGTGTTCTCAAAATTATGCTTTAATACCTCTCGCCTACCCTGTACACTGGAGGTGTTCTCCAAATAATGGTATAATACAACTAGCCTACCCAGGGGCGTAGCGAGGGGGGGGGGGGGGGGGCGGGGGGGGGGTGCGGACCGCACCGGGTGACACCATTTAGGGGGGTGACACCAAGGCAAAAAATAGCAAAATATATAGAGAAAAACTCGAGGGGGGGGGGGGTAGCAAATCGAAAGTTTGAGGGGGGGGGGTGCAAATAGAAAATTTGAAAGTTTGTCCCTGGGAAGGGTCTCTATGCCTCTGGGGGGGGGGGGGGGGGGGTGACACCATTAAGTGCCGCACCGGGTGACACCCGACCTCGCTACGCCACTGAGCCTACCCCTTCTAATGGATGTCCTCTCAAAGAATGTCCACCATACACCACGATAGAAAGCACAGTGAATGTGTAAAAAAAAAGAAATCTTCACCATCTTCCTTTGCAAACGTTGAATTTCAGCTTCTCCTCAACAGAGGAATTTTCCACGATATACCAAACTCTAGTTCATTATGTGGTGTTTACTGTGGTGTTTACTGTGGTGTTTACTGTGGTGTGTACTGTGGTGTTTACTGTTGTGTTTACTGTGGTGTTTACTGTGGTGTTTACTGTGGTGTTTACTGTGGTGTTTACTGTGGTGTTTAATGTTGTGTTTACTGTGGTGTTTACTGTTGTGTTTACTGTGGTGTTTACTGTGGTGTTTACTGTGGTGTTTACTGTTGTGTTCACTGTTGTATTTACTGTGGTGTTTACTGTGGTGTTTACTGTGGTGTCTACTGTTTTGTTTACTGTGGTGTTTACTGTGGTGTTTACTGTGGTGTTTACTGTGGTGTTTACTGTTGTGTTTACTGTGGTGTTTACTGTTGTGTTTACTGTGGTGTTTACTATGGTGTTTTCTGTGGTGTTTACTGTGGTGTTTACTGTTGTGTTTACTGTGGTGTTTACTGTGGTGTTTACTGTGGTGTTTACTGTGGTGTTTACTGTTGTGTTTACTGTGGTGTTTACTGTGGTGTTTACTATTGTGTTTACTGTGATGGATAGTAGAAGCCTAAGCATACGTTCATCATCACCTGTTCCCGTTCTTCTGCTTCCCCTGCTGTTTTGCCATGCAGTGGCGTCGCTAGGTTGAGTGTCATCCGCTGCGGCACCTCAGGGTGTCGTCCCCCCCACCACCTATATATATATATATATATATATATATATATATATATATATATATATATATATATATATATATATATATATATATATATATATATATATATATATATATATATATATATGTATATATATATATATATATATATATATATATATATATATATATATATATATATATATATATATATATATATATATATATATATATATATATATATATATATACATCCCTCCGATTTTGCCAAATGGTGTCCATTTGTGCAGATTATTTTAATCCACCTATAAATTTTGCGGTTGGTGTCACCCTTGAACTGGCAAAAAGCATATTTATTCCATACAGTTTGCTATTTTTTTTGTCTTGGTGTCACCCCCCTCCCCCCTAAATGGTGTCACCCGGTGCGGCCACACCCCCGCCCCCGCCTCGCGACGCCTGTGTTGCCATGTACCGTGTTTTATTCCCAGTTTGTTGTACAATGTCTGTGCTTGTTCTAATGTGTTAAAATTTGTCTCTTGTAATAGCAAGATGTCGATATTATGTTTATGAATGAAATGAATGAGAGCCGGGGTTTTACCGCCGGTTCCCCTAATGTTTAAAGTTACTACTGTGTGTAGACCCATGGTTGGTTCTGATCATTTTATTTGGCCTGTAGTTGTTGATCTTGCTGTATATCGAGTCCTTTCAAATTGTTCATTGTCACTTTCCATAACATATTCATTATCTGACATTTCCGTTGAATTGTTTGTTGTGTTAAAATTATCCGGGCACTCTGTTGGGAGGGGAACATCCAGTATAGCAAAATGTAAACTAGCCTTACTAGCTTTCCCTGTCGCGGTCTGAGATATTTTTATCTTCTGAAGATTTAGCTTTGGTGACCTTCAATGGCTAGTTTAGTCTGTTTCCATTTATAACATGTATCATTTTAAGGGAAATTGAAAATTAACTCAACACTAGGAAATCGAATGATTCTTTTAACAAAAGTAATTTGGAATTTGTTTTTTAATAAACAAAACAATTTAAACATAATTCTACTGCCTTTCTTTAAAGCTATAGTTAAATTTAAATAAGAGCATTTTTAACGTGCATTAATTTAATATAATATTTAATATTCATGAATTTTTGTGTGTATTTTCTAGTAACTAATTGTGTTGTTATAGTAAATTAATCACATTATTATACTGCTTTCCGCAGACTTTGCAATATTATTATAGGTTGCTTCCCCTTTTTCATTCAGGTCTTGTTCTCTTTCAAGGGAGGTAATGTGAAGCTTTGTTATTTCTATATATATAATTCTCTTCTTCGAGCCGTTAGAAAACAAGCTGCAACCTCGCCTTACAGTCCCCTCTCTTCCTCTATATCAATATCACAACCACCCCCACCCCGCCCCCACATTGTCTGGTGAATTGTGTTCACTCTGTTTACATTTTACAATCACAGAGACGGGTTTGGTGACGGCTATTAGGGGCAGATAATTTAGTTAGAAACGATTTTAAACTTAGAGGAGGTAACTAAGAGGAGGCTGCTTTCACGTGGGGGGGGGGGGGGGGGGTTAGTGTTTTTAAGCAAATATTTTCAATGGCAGCATTGGTACTGTCGAATTCACAAATTATAAATTACTGAAAAGTAGAAGAAAAAAAACAACTAAATAGCGGCGTATGATACGCAGCGGGTCGGCTCGTATACTATATTTCTTTAAAATATCCAACATTTTTAACCCTGAAAATTTAATTTTTTAAATTAACGGATGATTTAATGTTCTGCGGAGTAAAAAATAAAATAAAATAAATAAACTAGAGCTGAAATAAATTTGGGATTAAAGGAAAATATTATAATATTATAAGCAACATTTAAAATATTATTATTATAACTACACCTTCCCTTCATACGCCAAGGTCAAGAAACATATGAGCTCTACTTCATCTACCCAAGGGATCGCTAGGTCTAAAGCAGCAAGGATGGTATGTAGATTAAAATAATACAAAAAGGAGATAAAATAATCCCTTGCTGTCTTTTTACTGAGTTTTTTACTTTCTCGTATACAGGGTACAGAGAAGGCATTGTAATCGTGCACGAAAATTAAATGATTTTGACTATTTTCGGCTTTTTACAGCTCCCCATTTTACCGTATACGGAATATAACGGATGCATTGTTGTCGTGCATAAATCTAAATCAAGATTATGTTTACGGTTATAACCGTCCGGAGTGGGCAAACCTTTCAATTTCTCCAGGCTGTGTGTGTGTGTGTGTGTGTGTGTGTGTGTGTGTGTGTGTGTAAACACGATAATTATAGTACCGTTTTAATTATGTTGACCACATTTCATATAATAGTTTCAAGGGAGATCACTACCATAAGATTTATTTATTTATTTTCTTTTAAGATTTTAAAAAGAAAGTTGAATCAATGAAATGTTTAGAAAATAATGTAACTTAGCAGCAATTTGTTAACTTTCGCGTATCGAATAATTTATAATGAAATTTAGCAAAGGAATTTTTTTTTATGTATGTGGCCGCTCAAATAAATATTTTCTACCGCACTCATTGCCATAGGTGCAATCCTATTTGTAAATTCGCTTTTTAACAGTATAAATTAAAGTTAAAAATATCAGTAAACTTTTGTTAACTCCCCTACTATCAGTAAACTCCTCCATTTAAGTCAGCTCCTCCCACACAACAAGTCAGCTCCTCCCATACAACAAGTCAGCTCCTCCCATACAGCTCCTCCCATACAACAAGTTAGCTCCTCCCATACAACAAGTCAGCTCCTCCCATACAACAAGTTAGCTCCTCCCATACAACAAGTTAGCTCCTCCCATACAACAAGTCAGCTCCTCCCATACAACAAGTTAGCTCCTCCCATACAACAAGTCAGCTCTTCCCATACAACAAGTCAGCTCCTCCCATACAACAAGTCAGCTCCTCCCATACAACAAGTTAGCTCCTCCCATACAACAAACCAGCCCCTACCATACAACAAGTCAGCTCCTCCCATACAACAAGTCAGCTCCTCCCATACAACAAGTTAGCTCCTCCCATACAACAAACCAGCCCCTACCATACAACAAGTCAGCTCCTCCCATACAACAAGTCAGCTGCTCCCATACAACAAGTCAGCTCCTCCCATACAACCAGTTAGCTCCTCCCATACAACAAGTCAGCTCCTCCCATACAACAAGTCAGCTCCTCCCATACAACAAGTCAGCTCCAACCATACTACCATTAAGAGGTCGCGACTATTTTGAATGCAACACCATTTAGGACATTTAAAAAATGATCTAACTACGGCACAAGAATCCAATGACAGATCCACAAGCGTTGCTATCACATATATCCATGCCACGACACCATATATATCCACAAACAACTCACACACACCCACAACCCTCAACATCACAAATACCCAAAATCCACATCACCACACATAAATATCCGCAATCCGCATCACAATAGTCAAGTACCCACAATCCACTTCAAAATAAAAAATAAAAATAATAAAATCTCGGTTACTTCCCTTAGTCCAGTAATTTCCCCAACATCCAAACTTCTCCAAGAATTTCCTTTAAAAAAAAAGGTTACAATTTTTTTCTTTTCCCGCGAACACAAACAACCGGTTAATAAAAAAAGGAGAACTAAGGTTCTCGAATGTATCTTTACTTTCATTTTTACCACTCCACTCCACTCCGCTCGAACCAAAAACAAAGCAACAAAGACGTCTTAAGGGGTGTGGTGTGTATCTAGTGGGCTCATCTCAAAGATGTAAAGACCCCCACTTCTGTGTGGGTGTGTGGGTACGTGTGTGTGTCTCCGTCCATTCAACGCGTGTGAGGGCTATTTTAAACTCGCTTTTAAACCTTTTGATGACGCTGCGCATCCTTGTGCTTGCCAGATCATTTTTTTTCATTCTGTCACGTACCTCATTTGAAATCGGATGGACTGAAATCTCTTTGATAAAAAACACCCTTTATTATCTCCCTTGAATTTTTTTTAAGGCTCGTTTTGGGTAAGGATGAAGCATTAGAAGATACAAAAAAATTATGAAAAAAAAATTGTTTGACGTTTTTTAACTTTAAAGTCAGAGATTTATAACGCCCTGTCAAATTTCGCAAGCTTTAATATTATATTTTTAAATAAGAATGTGGCGTTACTGTTGAAATAATCCAAGTGTTAAAATTCACAGGCTATATCTCTATACTGGAGAATTGCACACAGATTTTTTTTTTGTCGTCGAAGCATAATTGGTTTTGAGTTTAAGGTTAGGTTTGTATCAGGCTTAATGAACACCATAACGAAACCATAGGTCAAGTAATGTATGTAGTAGGGTTACCGACCACCAAAGCGGAGCTGTAGGCAAGGGGGGGGGGGGGGGGGAAGGTGGTAATTCGTGTGGGTTATGATTAAGGCTTGTATTAGGATTAATGACCACCAACGCTTAAAGTCTGTTTCTATGAGGTACATGTGCCGTCAGAAATATTTTGATTTTTTAAATTAAAGAACGAAAATGAAGGCAATTTTAAATTAACTTATACAAGGTATTTTTAAATGAATTGGTGAATTTAATGACGTCATTTTAATGTAGTAATGGTGGGGTGTGCGATGCTGATTTTTTTTTAGTTACGTCATGGGGTGGGGAGGTTGATTTTGTAGTGACGCCCGGGGGTAGGGAGGCTGATTTTTTAGTTGGGGCGTTGGGTGTGGAGGTTGATTTTTTAGTTGGGGCTTTGGGTGGGGAGGTTGATTTTTTAGTTGGGGCTTTGGGTGGGGAGGTTGATTTTTTAGTTGGGGCTTTGGGTGGGGAGGTTGATTTTTTAGGACGCCCGGGGGTAGGGAGGCTGATTTTTTAGTTGGGGCGTTGGGTGTGGAGGTTGATTTTTTAGTTGGGGCTTTGGGTGTGGAGGTTGATTTTTTAGTTGGGGCTTTGGGTGGGGAGGTTGATTTTTTAGGACGCCCGGGGGTAGGGAGGCTGATTTTTCAGTTACGGCGTTGAGTGGGGAGCCGATTCCAATGCCAATGCGACACAGCATCCGTTTTACATTTGCTAGTACATTGGCTCCTAACAATAGTAGTTCATGCATCGAATTTACTAATTCCTCCATCAAATTACGACCAGCAGAAAACATTTGTGAAGTATGACAGGTTGTTAGTGTTGAAAAAATACAAGTCAGGGGAAATACTAGGAAAATCTATGGAGCGAACCTTGTGTTGTTCCTTGATAGATAAAGCCTGCACGGCAGTGAGAGAGTTATTTTAAAAAAGTGGCGTCGCCAGGACGGGCGTCATGCAGTGTGGTCACTGAATGAGTCACTCCCAACCCCATCCAACAAGTTTGCATTTTCGATTTGGTGTCACCCTTCTACCCTACTTATTGGTTTAATTGAACGAAACATTGTTTTGACAGTATATGTCATGATTTTTCGACTTATTTTATCTTTGTCATCAAGCCATCCGTCTTATAAATTTATTTTTATAATCGTTATTATCTACTTCTATACTCATAATAATATGCAACACTTGAAACCTCGCTTATTGTAAACAAAAAAAAAATCTTTTCCCCGCTCAAAGATCTTCATTAGATCGCTCTCAGTGTAGAATAAAGTACCTAAACTATCTGGTTTTTACATAATGTATTTGGTCCCATATATAGAATGTTTTAGACCGGGGGGGGGGGTGTACTTGAAATTTTCTGGGGGAGGGGGGGGGGTAGACTTTCTTAGTAGAGATGCCTGGAAGAAACTGGCGACAGCACGCTTTTCCGCTGAAAAATCTTGAAAACAAGTTGTATCGGTGTGAATAATTCGCTTTATTTCCCTTTCTTCTATCTGTTATTTTGACTTAACTACTGAATGCCTGAATATATTTGGAGTAAATAATTTGCTTCGTTTCCCTTTCTTCTATCTGTTATTTATCTACTGAATGCCTGAATACATTTGGAAGTTTGTAAACAAACTCTATATGTGTTTATTAAATCAATTAGTTACAGAATTCAGGGGAAGGAGTTGATTTGGAGATTTCGCTAGTTTTTAAAAATGCAGTTTTGGGTATGTCGATAATTAGCTACATCAGGCACTATTTGACAAATCAATAGGGAAAAAAAACAAATTTATCGAATGCGATTATTTATTTTGTTTTTTGACATAAATTAGTCACTCAAATTATTACAAAAACAATAGAAAATAATGAAACAAACAAATGAACATGCTAGGTGATGAGTGTTCACTCCGAAGTGGTTTGTTTGTGTGTTTTCATCTGATTGGCAGAGGTGGTTGTACGTCTCACTTGATGCATGGAAGGCGAGGCGATTTGGTGCCGTGTGGAATGGTAGGTTTGGATCCCGTTGGGTTCTGTCTGTTCTGTCTTTACTTGGACTATATTCTGTACCTTTGTCTACCCTTGGCGTTGAAATATCACTTTATGTTTATATTGCAATTTCAGTTACAACGCCTGCTTCCACACCATCTACATGTTGTTTTCATCTACGATCAACTCCGAAGGTGAAATTGACTTCTCTGATGACGTCGTACTGGTGGCTGGGGGGGGGGGGGGTGGGTTCGAAGAAAGTGAAGTCATCAAAAGAGACTAACCCATCCCAGTCTCTCAGAAAAAAAAATTCGACTAGTGACAATTTGATGAACAACACGACTAAATACAAATAAAAACCATCTTCCCAGGCAAGAAAAGGATATCAAAGTAAATGATCCCATTGTCCATTCTGTCGTTGACATATATAATATTTGTTTATATGAAAATTTATTTACAAATAATGTTTTAGATATATTAAAAAAATATTTTATTTTAATTAAAACTTTTTGGCGATAAATTCCTTGACTAAAAGACATTTGTCAAGTCACACGATGAGTAAAACAATTTTGAAAACTCTCCTATTTTGTGTTAGGTGGCTTTGGGAGAAAGTAGTATACAAATCTAAAGCCCAAAGACATTGTCTTATGCTATCACTTCTTTAAAACCGTTTGGACGGAGTAGTCGAATGGTAGATCATACAACTGCTGACCCGAAATTCCCGAGGGGATCCCTTCCAACACTAAAATTAAGAACGAAGAAGAAGAAGAAATAATTGAAATCCCTATTTTAAAATCAGTCCTATTCAATTAAAATGAAATAGGATAATACAGGTTTTATAAATATTTTACCCATTTGATAATAATGAAATGTGAAAATACAACTAAGTAAGTTACTTCCCATGTACATCCACTTGATAGTGAAAACAAAGCGCATGGGAAGCAACGCATGATTTAATAAACAAAATACACAGTTATTAAAAAACACGTCTTATAAAATGTTTACAATAAATTGTTGCTTTTTTTCAAATGATAATTAACAAATGTAACTAAATTGTGTTATAAAAATTCAGTTTTTTATAGTCTTTTAAATCTAAAAGAAAATTTACATACATGAACGCTTTCACTAAATTTACGTATAAGTATATTTATTATTAATTTTTTTTTTCTTAAAGACATTGTATTAGAGCCGTTACCCAGATAAAAATCTTTTGATTTCGAACTTTCGATTCAGCCGTTTAACTAATAATAAATAAAATAAAAAAAAATTGACAGCTTTATTAACCTTTTACAGGGGACGGCGTGGTTTAGCGGTAGAGTTCAAACAGCTAACCACAAAGTCTAGATGCAGAATCTGGGCTTAAGTCAGTGGAAACATCCATGTATCCACTCAGCCCCCATGGATACGTTACTCACCTTAGGGAGAGGAAAGGCGGCTGACACTGTCCCCTCATATGGATGAGGTAATAGAAACAAGTGGACTCACTACCCCCATGGACCGTCAGGTTCGAAAACGGAAACTTGGTTACGTACTTTACTTAAGTTTGATGTTACAGACCTACGCATACACACATACATACACACATAACTATATATATATATATATATATATATATATATATATATATATATATATATATATATATATATACATATTTATACATAATTATGTATGTATATATAGGCCTATAAATAAAACTGAGTTATTTTTATTAAAGAAAGCATGCGCTATATTACTTAGGTCTGAGATGTTAGGGCGCTGGTTTGTCCACGCTAGCGCCCAGACGCCCCATTGCGTGGTGTATGAAAGTCTTGAGTCAGCCTCTGTAATGGTAAGACACCCTTCGGCGATCGCCGATGCGTCAGGGGCGTTGGAGGGCGCCCTGGGACCCGTCGGTAACACAATCACAGGTTTAATAATTGAATGGCATGTGCCACATTATTTGGGCCAGGGGTCATCCATAAATGACGTCTCGCTTTTTTGACGATTTTTACCTCCCCCCTCCCCTCCGTCACACGTCGTCACAAAAAGCCAGACCCCCTACCCTTAAATGACGTCACACCTCAAAATTGCAGTTGAATTTTTTAAAACATCGATATTTTTCCAAAATCTTGTCTAAACTATTACAATTTATTAAAACAATTATCTAAAACGCGAAATAACGTCTAAAATTCGTTTTCTAACATTGCTTTTTTATAATGCAAAAATGTGATGTCGCAACATCTGAACCCCCCCCCCCCCTCCCCTCATCACACATCGTCACAAAATTACGGACCCCCCTCCCCCTACGAGTGTGACGTCATTTATGGATGACCCCTCAGTAAAAAAAAAAACAACAACACAAAAACAAATTGTTGGTTTACACTTTGATCACAGAAAATGTAAACAAAAAATGGCCGAACTATTTCATGTGGTTAAAAAAAAAACTTTATTTAAAAACTTTATCGTCAAAGTTTTGAAACAAATTACGATGAAGTGGGGTTTTCAGAATATCGATCAAGGAGTATCTGTAGTACCAATCAATGTTTGTCTTACGAAAGTGATTCTTCAGGCTATTACTTAGGTTCGAAGAAAAAAAAATATAAATATAGCATTAAATTCAAAACAATATTATTTTCAAGTTCCATGGATTAGCAAAATTTATAACATTGATTCTAAACATATTAAATGACTGAAATTATTTTTAAATTAAAAAAAAAATGTCTGCGGCTTTGATGGCAAAATAATAAAGAAACATCAACACACACGATTTTGAACCATGCCAACAATAATGATGTAATGAATTCCATCATCTCGGCCGTATCCAATGTATTATTAGCATAACTGTGGTGATGTAATGTGTATGGAAAGTTTATACGTGGGACGGATCACTGCGGGTGTGTATATACCCTGTAACGATATGCAAGGCCGGGTGTGTTGACGTGTATGTCGTGAACGAGGGTACAAGGGAAGCGACTGGTCGAGTGACAGCAGGTGTGTTGTGAGACAGTGGCGTAACCAGGATCGTCTCATGGGGGTTTGTTCAAATTTTCCAGCATTATATTTATATATATATATATATATATATATATATATATATATATA
This sequence comes from Physella acuta, assembly GCF_028476545.2. NCBI lineage: Eukaryota > Metazoa > Mollusca > Gastropoda > Physidae > Physella > Physella acuta. Next base: position 151,610 of record NW_026732778.1, read on the forward strand.
TATATATATATATATATATATATATATATATATATATATATATAATTGTATATATTTATATTATATATATATATATATATATATATATATATGTATATATATATATATATATATATATATATATATATATATATTATATAATTGTATATATATATATATATATATATATATATATATATATATTATATAATTGTATATATATATATATATATATATATATATATATATATATATATATATATATATATATATATATATATATATATATATATATATATATATAAAATTGTATATATTTATATATTTTATATATATATATATATATATATATATATATATATATATATATATATATATATATATATATATATATATATATATATATATATATATTTATTTATATATATATATATAAATACATATATATACATATATATAGAGGGGTCTAGAAGGGGGGTTGTAACCCCCCAACCCCCTCCCCCTGCCTACGCCACTGTTGTGAGATGAAAAAGGAGATGTGTAAGGTTGAATGCGGTAGACAGTTGAAGGTTGGGGTAGAAAGGAAAAAGTTGTAATGTGAATGGACAAGAAAATCGGTTGGATTAAACCGACTGTCGTACCTAACCCCTATGAGTCTCTGAGTTGTTGGAGTATACGTGTACCTGAGTGTACGAGATTCCTGACGCCCTCACAATAACAACTCACATTGACCAAAAGGTGCTAAGTGACATAAACAGTGTTGGAGAGTCACATTTACCAGTCTGGGGAGCGGCTGCCCCCTTGCACACCCGCGTGCTACGCCATTGCGTACAACCCTCCTCTGTAGTTTTCGTGTGGCATATTAAAGCGACACCCGACAACCTACATCTGTCCAGGCCCCTACAACAAAAAAAAATAATAATTCCTCATCACCTCCCCTTTACCCCTTGCCTAGCAACGCAAACGCCACACGGTTGAAAGGTCAGGGGTTAGGTTGACACGGCCATGTGTCCACACGGTGCAACGTTTAATTTTGTATCCCGTGATAATTTCCCCATTTACCAAGCAGTCAAACTTTGACTGTGTAAAAAGGACCGGTCCCTTTTTGTGTGTGTGTGTCCGTTTTTCATCCCCCCCCCCCTCCTACCGTGAGTAAACAAACTCATCGTTAGCTTGTCCGTCTTCCTTTACGGCCGGACCGCCATTTCAAGGCACGTGACCATTCCGACGACGGCCCGGACAGAAATCGCCGTATTTACCTGATGTCGGAAGTCATTTTTCAAAACTGGAATTATTCCAGAATTTGAATACGAGTTTGGGAGCCGTCCACAAATTAGCATATTCGAAGTCAATGTGGTTTTTTTTTTTCTTTTTTTTTTTTTTCGTTTCCTTCTCATTATTACTTTTTTTGTTTCGTTTTATTTTGGGAAATTTGTGTTTTCGGTATTTAGATATCTCGCGGAAGTGATGAATCGTACAAAGATGTTCGAGTCTATTTGTTAAGGAGGTGGGGCCGGTTGTTTAGTTAAAGCAAGTTGGTGTTTTATAGAGCCCTTAACTGGCGTATGTCCATATGGGAATAGTGAATATGTGCGTGTGTTGTTATGTGCGTCTATAATTCATGTGCGTATGTTGTTACAAGGGTGTTAAACATGTGCGTATGTTGGTATTGGCGTCTATAAACATGTGCATATGTTGGTATGGGCGTCTGTAAATAGGTGCGTATGTTATTATATGTGTCTGGTAAAATGTTCGCATGCTGTTATGATCGCTTGTATGGACACAAATCTACTCACACGGACATTTGAACTCAAGTGACGTCAACTCTAATCCGGGTCCTGCTACGGAATCGGACGTTCCAGGCATCTCTTACATAGGGAGAAAATCTACCGGAGAAAATCTAGAGCACCCCCCCCCCCTCACCCCGGGAAAAAAAAGTCTGGAAGAAACACTGATCTTGATTGCGTGTTTAATGGATTGGTTAGAGCACATTCTTATTTTAATTACTTTCAAGAAAATTATCAACTAAGCCTAGATACTACTTTTTTTTTTTTTAGAAAAAGAAACTCGGCCAACTTCATTTGTAAAATATCTTCAAAAACATGTCCAAAAATTAATAAAAAATTAAAGTCGTGCGGAGTTACGCCGCTTTACTATTTAAACAGTCTTGTTTTTTTGTTTTTTTAATGATTCGCTCTAATGCAAGGCCTATCTTTTCAAACCAAACGTGAATATATTTATTAAATCGGTAAAAAAATTATTAAAAGGTTACTTCCGCTATGGTTAAGTTATTTAAAACCTTAGACAATTTTAATGATAGAATTCAAATTGTTGGCGAGCCATAAAGAAAAATATAGCCTACGTTAAATGATGATTTTTTTAACGAAACTTACGTCTACTGTTTGTTATTATTTATAGTTACACTATTAATTTAATATTAATAGCCTAGATAATTAATTTTATTCTATTATTATTTAAAAAAAATATAATTGCTGCATTTTGGATACTTTTGGTATTTTAAAATCTTGACGCGAAGCTTATAAACAAATAGCCGTCTTTTTTTGTAATTAATTTAGTTGAAAAATGTATATCCCTCCACGAATAACGATATTTCATTTTTAACGAGAGAGACCGAGACTTACAAGCCCTATTTTGCGCAGAAATCGTGCATCCAGAAATGTAAACTCACGTAAGGTTGCGCACCAAAAAAAAATCGTGCCAAATGAATGGTGCGCAAACAGAAACGATTGAATTAATTGTAAGTGCTTAGCAGAATAATGGTTTATCACACAACTGTCGGTTATAGACATTAGGATTAGGATTATATTAAGTTATTAAAATATAAAAAAAAATTAAACGATTCGATTATAGTCTTACAACTATGTAAAAAAAAATTTAATCAATATTTTAAGTAGAAATTAATAGATGAAATTTTCAACGACAAAAGTGAACAGATGAAGTTTGGCTTAGAGTGAAAGGGTATAAAAAAGGGGGTCAGTCTTTATCCCATGCCCAGCGTCCGTCTGGCCGGCGATTGAAGCTGTAAAACAGGGGTGGACCCCCTGATTGATCTAATTGTCTAAGGGGACAATACCCCCATCATAAATGCTCAAATCGCTTCATATTCATGAGTCTGTCTAAGCAGGAAGAATAGTAGCGCTATCCTAAAATAATGTTTTGTCAAACTTTTGTTTCGGCATAAAAAAAAAATGAACGGGGGGGACGACGACGAGCGCGACTTTTTAAATGGTCTCTGTTATCGCCGGTCGCCATTTTGTTTGCACAGTGGATGAGAAAGTAGAAATGAATTTTTTTTTTTTTTTTTTTTTTTTTTTTTTTTTTTTTTTTTGCGCCGTGTGGTATAGAAGAAAATGGCCGAGGGTGTATGGATAGTGAAGGATTTGGGATCTGGGTAGGAGAGAGATGAAGAAAAAAGAAAAAAATTTCGGACAGGGAACTTGATTGTACAAAGGGAGACAATGCATTAACTGACAAACCAAGGGAAGGAATCCCTAACAAAAAAAAAAAAAAAAAAAAAGACCAACGAAATATCTCGAAGGTTCAAAAGTTACGACCGACCTGGATTTGCCGGCTAATTACCGGGTTCCAGCCACCCTGGTTCTGATTAATTAAAAGAACAATCGGCCGGACGAAGCCGGCATTAGAGGCCAACCAGGGCTCGCGCTGACAGTTAAACCCGTCTCCTGGGGTCGACCGATTTGTCTCCCCTGTCGTCGTCGGTGACGATGTCGTTAAGAGTCGGGCTAACAAACCCAGCTGAGGGCGGCTGGTTTATGGCGCCCCGGGCAGGGCGCTTAAAAATATTATTGTGTTGACTCGGCAGAGGTGTCATCGTTGTTTGGCTGTTTGTCGGAGGAGACGGGGGTAAAAAGCTATAGTTTAAAGGATACATGAGGTAAAAGCCATAGTATACAGGACACATAAGATAAAAAGCCATAGTCTACTGGATACGAGAGGTAAAAGTAATAGTCTACTGGACACATAAGATAAAAAGCCATAGTCTACTTGATACGAGAGGTAAAAGTAATAGTCTACTGGACACATAAGATAAAAAGCCATAGTCTACTTGATACGAGAGGTAAAAGTAATAGTCTACTGGACACATAAGATAAAAAGCCATAGTCTACTGGGTACACGAGGTAAAAGCCAGTTTACTGGAGACGTATTAAAAGCCATATTATACTGGATACATGAGTTAAAAGCCATCATTTACTGGATGCACGAGGTAAAACCCATCGTTTACTGGATACCCGAGGTAAAGGCCATAGTTTACTAGACACAAGAATTAAAAACAATAGTCTACTAGACACACGAGGTAAAAACAATAGTCTACTAGACACACGAGGTAAAAACAATAGTCTACTAGACACACGAGGTAAAAACCATAGTCTACTGGAGACGAGTTAAAAGCCAGTTTACTGGACATTCGAGTTAAAAGCCATACTTACTGGAAATACGCATTAAAAGACATGTTTACTTGTCACTCAAAAGCCATTGTCTATTTAAAGTTAAAAGGCCGACACACATATGTATATTTATATACACACACATGCACACACTCACACACTTTCGGGCCTAGAGATCCATAGTGGATATGAAGTAGAGTTTATAATATGTTTCTTGACCTAGGCATATGAAGGGATGGTGTGGTCAGCACTAAACCCAGCCGCCTTTACTTTCCCGAAAGTTAGTCAGGTACCCACCAGAGCTCGGTGGACCAAAATATCGAACTTTAAACCTTTTGGGCTAGTAACCGAACGCTCTACCATTTAACCATGCCGTCCCATAACAAATAGGGTGGCATCCATTCAAACAACACCGCACGTGTCATCATGCCCACAGGCTGCTGACCACTGTCCACTGACCACTGACCACTGATTTCACGTTTTAATCCACAGATTATCACGTGTCACCCTGTCACGATTCACACGTCGAAATCAGTGTTTACCTTATCACATGCCCTAAACCTTAACCCTAACCTAATCCGGTGTCGGGAGATTAGCTGCTGTCACCTTTGAGCGTGTAGATTTACTCGAGGGAAGATTTGTCCATCCAATGCGGAGACACCTTTGGCGTGGTGTACAGAGGACATAGTTTAGTTCGTTGGATTAAAGATAACCTGATTAGTTGAACTAGATGAATTAAAGTTAGTCTCAGAAGTTTAACAAGATGGATTAAATTTAGTCTGATAGTTTCCCATTACCCATCACAAAATTGTAACATTTTTCGCACAATTTCAAAGCATGTAACCCCCCCCCCCCCCCCTTACCCCACAGTTTTACACCTACAATTAAGATACCATCCATTGTATCGTAACATCCTTCTCAACTGCAGCCCTCTTGTCGGTTCGCACACAAATTCCCAGCTATTTCCCAAGGCATGTCACTGTTTTCCTTCACAATCCGGAACATACATCCTGATTCTCGTGACGTCATTTTTCTGGAATCTAGGTCAGTAGTGTCCGTCAATGATTGGTCACGTCAAAATGGCGTCAAACAAGACAAGGCTTTTTCCAATCCAGATTTTTTAAAAAAAAATTACGTTTATTTTTTTTCCCTTGAAATTATTGAGAAAAAAAAATGCCTCGTCCAAGATGGCACATTCCTTTCCCACGGAGAAAAATCCTGGCCAACATGTTGACACTAGGGGCTAGTTCAAACTTGGACGCCCGGAAGCCGGACCACACCGCCGTCCATTGATTCAGTTGACCGGACATGCCCGGACTAAAAAATAATCAACTGGTGACCAATTCATTCATGTCTTTTTTTTTTCTCTCAATACAATTACACAACGGTGCGATGTGGGTATTTCTTTTTACAACAGGCCAATGTGGGTGTTTGTTGTTACAATGTGAGATGTAGGTGTTTTAGATACACAATAGGGAGATGTAGATCTTTTAAATATACAATGGGGGAAAATGTAGATGTTTTAGATATACAATGTGGAGATATGGATGTTTTATATAGATATGGATGTTTTAGATATACAATGAGGAGATTATACTTAAGATAAACAATGAAACAATCAGGAGATGACGTTTAGATCTACAATGTGAAGATGTAGATGTTTTAGATATACTATGTGGAGATGTAGATGTTTAAGGTACACAATGGGTCGATGCAGATGTTTTACACACAATATGAGAAGATGTGCATATTTTAGAACACAACATGGGGATGTAGATGTTTCTTGTCATGGTGTTTGTTCAGTATTATACCGTGTATCCCTGACTTCCGGTTGAAGTGACGCCATATTGTTATACCTAAGCCACGGTAAAAATCGTGGGTTAGTTTGTAAACAAAGTTTCCTCTAAGCTGCGCCGCTGCGCAGTTATTTTGAACGTGCCGCGCAGTCATATTGTAAAACACAAATATCCTTATATGTCTTTTAGAACACATCTACATCGGCCTGTTGCACATAAAATACAGGTTGCCCGCTACTTTTTTATTTAATTTAGAGGAAAGGTTGTTTGTAAACAACAACAGATCAATACAGTAGTACCTGGGGTTCATAACAAAGATGTATCAGTGTAGCTGTTAGTTTCAGGGTTAAAGGTTAGAATTAGGATCAAGAACGGTGCCAGGATTAGTCTTTTTGGACACATTTATGACTAATCCAACATAATAGTCATGAACGCGTCATGGCGTCGACTGAATAAATACAGTTCCGTCTGTCGTGTGAGGTCATCAAAATTTCAATCTCGACCCCCGCGTATTAAAATTATGATTAGCATTAACCGGCTCCGTCAACATTTTATTAGCCGCCTTTTGCGAGTTGCTTCCGAGGTGGTCGCACTCTCGCTTGTGAAGCCGCTGGCTTGCCAAAGGGGGTGAAGAGCAGAGCACTCTGGCAGGAGATTTTTAAAACGTCGGTTCAAGTCGGGCGAGTAATCCGCCCCTTATTGGGCTTTATCCCGACGTCCTCGCCTCATTGGGTCGTGCAGTGCCGGGGATTGTGGGCGGATTGTTCGAGATCGTGTCGGTGTCAAACGTTAAAGGCATGACGGGTAGGGTGGGGGAGGGGGAGAAATTAGGCGAGGGGTAGGGAGTAAAGCGTTTAGATTTGTGGAGGGAGAGGAGGAGGGGGGGGGGGGGGGGGGTTGCGTCTTGGAGGAGACGTTGATGAGGGTGTAAAGCATGCGCCGGGGACACCCGCCGACAAATCGTCAGCCTTTTGAGGTCTGAGAAAACACGGTATCTGCGCGATTTTGCCATTTTCAGTTCCAGTGCAATAAAGACGTGTCTCATTTCGCTCTTTATTGAAATATGTAAACCTCGCTTTTCATAGAAAGATTAGGCTATGGTAACGTTTAAAGTTGGGTTTTGGATTAGGGTTTTTAGTAAGGATAATTGCCATGTTAAGGGTTGGGTGGGGTTTTAGTATTTTCTTTTTAAGTGGCTTAATGCTGAAGTTCCTCGGTACACCCTAATTAACCCCACATTTAAGCGACCAAGTCATGTATGTTCCATAATTTTTTTTTAAAAATCAGTAAAATACCCTTTCGAACCTTACTGTCCAAATGACAGGTGAAGTAGAGTTCACCTGTTTGACCTCAGCGTATGAAAGGGTATGGTGTGGTCCCCATTATACACAGATGGTTCATACCAGCGTTCGATTATGGACTCTACCATCCTGCTTTAGTTTGGGTATAAGAAATGTTAATCGCTGATATAACCCAATTATATTGCATTTATTACCCTTTTATACGCTCGAGGTCGGATCCCGTGGGGAGGGGGGTGGGGGGGGGGGGGGGGGGCGCCAAATTGAAAGTTTTTCCCCGGGCGCCGGGAAGGGTCGCTACGCCTCTGCTATAATGTCCAATGTCTACCAATGTTAAACCGGTTCCTTTAAACGGAAAAGGACCGAATCCATCTTAGACAGCGGTTCTCAAACGATACGGGTCATGACCAAAACACTTGTAAAATACAAATGTCAGTTGTCGTTGTAGATAGAATTAAACTAAAAAAAAAAAAAAACAAGAAAAAAAAATGGTCACGGTTGACTTGCAGACCGTAACCAGCTTTTGGAGAACTAAAAAAAAAAAAGAAAAAAAACTACTATCGAAATACAGAGGAAAGTTTTTTTTGTTATTCCTTTCTTGACACTTTTGCTACAATTTCCGAAGACGCAAACACTATCTCATAATCCGCAGTCCGCTTTACGCGTTTTGATGGTCCCTCGCTATCATCTACCCTCACCATTGGTGGTCTGCGGTTTTTTTTTTTTTTTTTAATTTTACAGAACCATCTCAAGCCGTTCCGTTGTCCCTCCCTACTCCAAAAGAAGAAAAAAAAAACCCGCGCGGCCCGTCTTCGCCTTGTAATGGGAGGCCGTTGTTGTAGCGCGTTCTTCGCTGTCACCCACCGCGTTGAAATACAAAAGGCATTATACCGCCGGTTGGGGGGAGAGAAGAAAAATAAAAGGGGAGCTAAGCAAGACCGGTGGCAAGGGGAGCTAAGCGAGAGCCAAGACCCACACAGATGTTAAGCCGCGACGGGACAAAAAAAACTAGCATTTTATACGAGCGCCCTCTATTGCGTATTTGATTGAGATGTAGCGAGCCCGGCTACCACCCACCCGTCTTCGCTTTCCCCCCGACGAAAAAGGAACAGCTACCACCAAGGCTACAATCTGTGAAGGGGTTATCAATAAAGTCTTGTTAAGCGATTTTTTTTGTTGTTGCTTTTAATGAAAAGCAAACAAACTAACGATTGTAGCGTTCTATGCAAAACAGCAAAGCAATTAGAAATAAAACATCATTAGCTATGACTAACAAGCCGAGTATAATGAAAGACGAACTTAAGACATTTTCGCTCAAATTTTCGAAGTCCTTTGACCGATCGATAGTTTGTAAACCTAACGTTACGTCACTTTGTAAAACATAAAAATCTTTTATAAAGTCGTTGCGGACACACAGTTGCTTACAAGTTTTTAATCTTTACATGGACTTATGGACATAACAGCCATCTTCTTCAACGAAGACGAAAACTGTACAAAGAAAAATGAAGAGTTACCCATAGAAAAGTAAGGGAAGCATAACTTCAGTAGTGGTTATAAGTATTAAAGGGTTAACCATCATTGATGTAGTTAGGTTCAGGGGAATGGGTTAGTGTTTGAGAGGTTGCTGATTTTTATAAGGCAATACCAAGCAATATGACCGATGTCAACCCAATCTTAACTAAAACCTTTAATATTTTGTAGCCGTATGCTTACTCATGAAACTAGTACTAAGTAAAATCTCTAATATCTCGTAGCTGTATGCTTCTGTAAAACTAATTTCCTGTGTTAATTGTAGTAATGTTCCCTTTTGGAACCTGAAGGTCAACGGGAGAAGTGAAGTAGAGTTCACCTGTTTCTGTGACCTCGGCATATGAATGGTCAGCACTATGCCCAGCCGTCTTTACTTTCCCTAACGTGAGTCAGGTACCCATCAGAGCTGGGTGGACTCTGGAAAGTTTACTGAATTGACCAGGATTCGAACCCGAGACCTACCGCTAAGCATTAGCAAACTCTTAACTTAAACTAAACTGATTACACTGTAAATTCCATTTTTACGTCGATGAACATATTATTGTTTACACGCAAAATGAGGTCGTATCCTGCCCTTGTGCCATATAATACCCATAATGCCGCATACTGCCTCTAAGCTGACAAATCATCCTTAAGCCCTATACTGCCTCTATACCCTACACTGACCGTAAGCACCATAAGACTTGTAAAATCCCATACTGTCTTAACCGGTTCTAAGCTCTATAGCTCCCCACCATATACAGCACATACCCCCCCCCCCCCATCGACTCTAAACCTCAATATTTCGTCAACGATATACTGCACGTAATCTCTAAACCGATACTGAGACCTCTGCTCCTCTAAGAAATATACTGCCCTCAAATATCATACTGCCCATATGCCACACACTGCCCTGCCCTCTTCCTCCTTACCCCCCCCCCACCCCAAATTGACGCCCATCAAATCTTCTGACGGGGTCCGTCTCTCTGGTCATCTCCGTGACGTCCGCGCATCACCCCCCCCCAATAATGGTCGCGCCGCGTGATTTATTACCGGTGGCATCTCCCGCTGTAGAAATTTAAATTCAGCTAAGTAAACATACCCCGATATAACCCCCCCCCCCCCCCAGCCCGGCTGACCCTACACCCCAGCCTCCCCTCCCCCCTTGTGCAGAAAGCTGACCATTTTAAAGCAGGGTTATACGTTGGCATCCATCAACAATTGACCCCCCCCCCCCTTTATTATTCCCCTCTTTGATTGTTAATGTATTATGGCCTGTGGAGGGGTGGGGGTGGGGGTCTAGCCTGATGTGCAGATGGCCCACCTGGTACATAACAAACCCTTGACCAATTTTGGTGAGGGGAGGTGGGGGGGGGGGGTGCAGAAACAGACAGATGAAGAATCGGAACACGCTGGGTGTAAGGATTAGAAAATTCCATTTAAAAAAAAATATTCTTAATCCGTTCTAACCTTCTTCAAAAACTCTCTCTGACTTTTTATTCTATTCCTGTCGTGATTTTAAAAAAGAAATGCGAGGAATTTTTTTCGACGTTTATGAAAGGGAATAGATGGACCAGGAATTACCTCCCCTACACAAGTTCCAAATCTGCCCCCCCCCCCCCCACCCCCTCCTCAAATCTTTTAAGTTGTAAAAAAATCTGTGTCGGTTTTCTTTTAACATTTTTTTTTATTATGATGGACGGACGCACTGACGTCTGCGGCCCATCTGCTTTACCTCTTCTCGCCGTAAGATGACGGACGACGAACGGTCGATGACGGTCGACGAACGGCGGACGACGGACGATGAGCGACCGCCACGGAATACTAACCGTTTCAATTGTCCTGCAAATAATTTTATAAGTGCCGAATTATTATTATGATGCGAGACAAAGGCGTCGTTAGGGGGTCTTAGGATTAATAGGGGGTGGGGCGTGGGGTGGGGGGGGGGGGGTTAGCATGCGACAAGATGTAGAAGAGGGATGAAGATTTTGAACATGGGTGACAGTTGTTGAAATAAAAGGATTTATAGAAGCTGACACCACAAAAGGGGAAGAAACAATTGTGGTTGAAAGAAAAAAAAAAGATAAGGGGAGACGACTCATCGGATAAAATAATTTTAATTGAGATTCGTTTAATCCTTGTTTTTTGTGAGTCTAAGACTAGTTTTCTTGAAACAAAAATTAAAAATGTAAGAGTTTAAAAATATAAATTTAATCGTGAAATGTGTAAGCTCTTATTTGGAACTGTAGTTTAAAACAAAAACAAAAAACAAAAACAACTCAAATTTTAATTTGAAAAGATTAAGACCTATAATAATTTTAAGTAAAGTTGAATTGCGTTGAAAGGACTTGAGCGGACTATAATAAAACTATTAACTTTTATCAAACCCTGTCCCCATAGGTTAAAACACCAATCTATCTCCTATGTTAACCCCAAGAAAAAAAGCGTTAAAATAAACCAAGGATTCATTTTAAATGCTATCGGTCTGTAAATATAAAAGACACGAAACGAGTTTTTTCTTTAGCTACCTATTGCTGAGTATTCATTAAAGCAGTATGAACTTCTCTAATGATGATGTACTGGACTGCCTGGTCGAGTGGTAGAGCGCTCAACTGCTAACTTAAAACTTGAGGGTTCAGATCTCGTACTATGAGTCTGTAGGACGTTCACCCAGCTCTAAAGGATACCTGATTCACGGTTAGGGAAGGTAAAATCGGCTGGGCATAGTGGTTAGGGGTCATCCATAAATGACGTCACGCTTTTTTGGACGATTTTTACCTCCCCCCCCTCCCCTCCGTCACACGTTGTCACAAAAAGCCAGACCCCCCCCCCCTAAAATGACGTCACACACCCCAGCCAACAACCCCCCCCCCTCAAAATTGCAGTTGAATTTTTTTTTAACATCGATATTTTTCCAAAATCTTGTCTGAACTCTGTCAAAATAGAGTATTTTAATAAATTCCTATTACAATTTATTAAAACAGTTTTCTAAAACGCAAAATAACGTCTAAAATTCGTTTTCTAACATTGCTTTTTTAAAATGGAAAAGTGTGACGTCGCACCATCTGAACCCCCCCCCCTCTCTTCACACACCGTCACAAAATTACGGACCCCCCTCCCCCCCCAACGAGCGTGACGTCATTTATGGACGACCCCTTTATCACACCATCCCTTTAAATGCCGAGGTCAAGAAACAGGTGGAATCTACTTCATCTGCCCCATATGTCCCAGGTCCGAAACGGAATTTATTTTTATTTTATTTTTTTTTTTCTACTATGAAAGTAGATATATTGCATTACATTCTCTTCCTCACAAATTCACACTTTTCTGCCGTTGCGCCGATATTCATTTGACGTGCTGTCAACAAAACACCAATAACATGTCTTCTTGTGAGGGGGGGGGGGGCATGAGGGAGGGGGAAAAATTTACATGCCTGAAATTCTCGAGCCAATATTTCCAGTGGCTGGGAGTTGTCTGGCGGCTGAGCAAATTGACAGAGCACGGAGAACGTTGCCCGGGACCCCAGCGGAAGTAAATAAAAACCCGCAGGGGGCCGGGGGGGGGGGAGGAGGGAAGGGAAAGGGGGTGGGGGAGTTTGTATCGAAAACCGGAAGTGAGCGAAAACTTTGGAACCAGAAATTGATCAACTAACACATTGTCTAGCGGGCGCGAACGTACACAGCGGCGGCCGCCATTTTGTTGACACGGTTTTCAAACGAATATTTGCAGATAAGTCCAGCGAACAAACTCAGTGTCAACATTAGGGGGTTGCCCGGGTTTTTTTTCTTTTTTTTTGTCGTGTTTGGTTGTTGGGGGGTCCCGGGGTGTGTGTGGGGGGGGTGTTCTGGGTCAATCGTTTTTATTTCAACGAGACCCCGACGTATGGTGAAAGTTTTTGTGTGCGTGTGTGTGTGTAGTATTTGGCTTACCGAGGGTTAACAAAAAAACTCAGCGGTGTTTGTTTGTGTCTCGGTAGGTTGAGGGTTAAGGATCATGGTAGTTCCAGAGCGGAAGTTGTTATGCAGTTATTGAATGAAATCTGGGTGGGTGGGTGGGGGGAGGGGGTGGGGGAGTGTGTGATGAGGGAGGGTGTTTGTTAGCATACGGGGAGGGTCAACATAATACTGGCAGATGCGTTGGCTCTGTAAAGATACTCAGATAGAAATGAAGGGGGGATTGTGAAAAGAAAATATGATGTGAACAGAGATGTAGGTAAACAGATTCAGATAATGGAAAACATTTTGATAAAAAGGAAACAGAGTAGCGGAGCTTGCAACAGTCAAGTGCTATCAATGGGGGGCAAATATTTGGTAAACATTTTCTGACTGCTAGTTAATAGGCACACCGCGTTGGTAGTTCATACATGTAGAATAGCTGATAGT